>NW_004949182.1:1332405-1360189 GCF_000317375.1 Microtus ochrogaster
AATGTAGTACAATTAATTTAAAATAGAAATTAATTCCAGGGACAGATGGATTCTAAGCAGAATCCTAGAAGACATTCAAAGAAGAACTATAGCATCTCTAAGTATTCAAAAAAAAAGAAAGACAAAAGAAACTAAACAGAAGAAACACTCCCACACTCCTGTAAATCCAGTATCACTTTAACACTAAAATCAGGTAGAAATGGAGCACAAAAAGAAAAATATAGGGCAATATCCCTGATAAACATAGACTCAAAACACTCAATAAAATACTTGCAAACAGAATACAGACATACATAAAAAAGATTATATACATTGACCAAGTTGCCTTTATTTTTGAAATGCTGAGATGCTTCAACATATATGAGTCAATATGTGTAATAAATTACAAAGATGGAATTAATGACAAAAAACATATAATCTTCTCAATAAATAGCAGAAAAGTCTTTGAGAAAAATCTAAATTGCTTTCATGGTAAAACTCCCAGGGAATATAGGATAAGAGAAAGCATGCCTCAACATAATAAAGACTATAATCAACATCACCCTAAAGGAAGAAAAGCTTAAAGCAACCCCAGTGAAGTCAGTAATAAGATATATGTGTCCACCTGTTCCACTTGTTTTTAATATAATGTTTGAAATACAAACTGGAACAAAAGGCAAGAAAAGGATATTAAAGTGGTACAAAGTAAAAAGAAAAAGTAGTCAAACTATTCTTATTTGTAAGTAACATGACACTATTCCTAAGAGATCTCCAAAATTCCATATGAAAATTTCCAGAAATAATAAAAATTCAAAATGAGGACTACTGAGAACTCAAGAACAATGGCAATGGGTTTTTTGATCATACTGCATGTACTAGCTTTGTGGGAGCCTAGGCAGTTTGGATGCTCACCTTACTAGACCTGGATAGAGGTGGGAGGTCCTTGGACTTCCCACAGGGCAGGGAACCCGGATTGCTCTTTGGGCTGACGAGGGAGGGGGACTTGATTGGAGGAGGGGGAGGGAAATGGGAGAAGGTGGCGAGGAAGAGAAAGAAATCTTTAATAAATAAATAAATTAATTAAAAACATATGGCAGAATATATAATCAACTTCCATATTCCATTGCTTTTCTATACTATGAAACAAAATATAGAGAAAATGATAATGGATACTCAGCCTCAAAGAAAATAAAATATTTATAAATAAACCTTCCAAAGAGAAGAATGAATACACACTGAAAATTTTAAAGCTCTAAAGAATCAGATAGAAAGGGTCTAGAAAGTAGAGAGAGACATCCCATGCTTATCTGCTGATAGAATTAATATCGTCAAAATGACTATTCTATGAAAAGCTATTTACACAGTCAATGCAATCTCAATCAAAATCCCCATCTCATTTTTTACTGAAATAGAAAAGAAAAAGAAAAAGCAAACTACCTTAAATTCATATGGAAACACCAAAGACTCACTAAATAGCCAGAACAATACCAAGTGTAAAGAGCAATGCTGTAAGAGTTATCATTTTAAATATTAAGATATATAATGGAGTTATATTTAAAAACAACATGATACTTGCATAAGAATGGACATGTAGACCAGTGGAACAAATTTAAAGTTCTAAACATGAATACACATAAAAATGCCACTAATATGAACAGAAAAAAGAAAGCATATTCAACAAATTGTTTTGGACAGCAATGTCCACATGAAGAAGAATGAAATTTATAATTACAAAATTAACTCCTAATGGATCAGAGACCTAAATGTGAAGCTGAAACACTAAACTGCTAGAAGAAAACAAAGACAATTCTCTGAATAGGACTGTATTTGCCCTATAATTGAGGCCAACAACTGACAAGTAAGACTTCTCAAAACAAAAAAGCTTCTGCACAGCTGCAGCTGAAGAAATAATCAAATGGGTGAAGAGGAGGCCCACATGATTGGAATTTTTGCCAGATATACATTTAGCAGATGATTATTACCCACAATATGTAAAGACCTAATAACAAAGAGACAGAAAAGACAGACAGAGAGAGAGAAAGAGAGAGAGAGAGAGAGAGAGAGAGAGAGAGAGAGAGAGAGAGAGAGAGAAGGAGAAAGAGGAAGTGGGGGTAAGCCAACCCAACAACCTATTTAAAAACATGGTCATGAGAGCTGAACAGTAAGCTCTCATGAGAAGGGGGAAAAGACTAATAAATATTAAGAAATACCTCAAAAAATGTTCATTGTACCTAGAAATTAGGGGAACAGAAATCAAAACAACTTTGAGATTTCGTCTTTGCACTAATGAGCGTGTCATCAGCTGATAGAACAACAGCAAACCAATGCTGGAAGGGGCACAGTCAAAAGGGAACCCCCATTCGCTGTTGGTTTGTCTGTAAACTTATGTTGTCACTATGATACACAGTGCGAAGATTTCTCAAAAAGGTAACGGTAAACCAGGCTGTGATGGCACACGTCTTTAATCCCAACACTCAAGGAGGCAGAGGCAGGTGGATCACTGTGAATTTGAGTCCAGCTGGTCTATAAAGTGAGTTCCAGGACAGCCAGAGATACAAAGAGAAACCCTATCTTGAAAACAACAGAAAAGAAAAACAAAGGTAAGATAAATCTATTATATGACCCAGCTATTCCATTCATTGGCTTATGCCCAAAGGATGTGCCATCATATTCAACAGATACTTGCTTAGCCATGTTCAATTCCGTTCAATTCATAACAGCTAGGAAATAGAAGCAGTTTAAATGACCTCCAACTGACAAATGCACAATACAGATGTGATGTGTGTGTATGTGTGTATCAGAATACTATTGAACTGTAAACTAAAAATGCAATTTGCAGGGAAATAGAACTATAATAAAATAAAATCATCATGAGTAAGGTAACCTAAACTCAGAAAGATAATTTTTGAGTACTATATTCAGATGTGATTGCATATCTTGAGTAAATACAGACTCCAAGAAAGCTAAAATGGATCATTCCTCAACTAGGGGTTGGGAAAAAATACAGACAGGACTAAAACAGGGAAAAAATGATCTTATTTAGAAAATGGAAAAAAACTTATTAGAGACAGCAGAAGAATATAAATATAACAGAAAAAGAGAGGCAAGGAAACTAACATAAGGATTTCTGAAAACATTGTAAGGAATCCTATGATTATCTGTTTACCTAAGAGCACCTATTAAGATAGGAGTAAGAAAGAGTGTGTGGAATGTAGATAATCCTCTAGGGCATCTCTTAGGGTTATGTCCAGTTGTCATAATTGTTGGGAAATTACAATAATCCAATCCAGGTAACATGAGAAATGATTCAGATCCTTTAGGACTGAAGGTATGTTCTTTACCTCTTCAGGTAAAGAACAAAAACTTGCTGACACACTTGCTGAGAAAATATAGGATTGTTTCCTAGTAATCTGTCAATTACTGTGAAGAGTAACCATGACTATGGTAACTCTTATTAAAGAAAACATTTAACTGAGGATTGCTTATGGTTTCTGAGGATTAGTCCATTATCAGAAAGGTAGGGAAACTGCTGGTGTGCTGGCAGACTTGATTCTGGGAACGAAGTTCAGAATTCTTTATCTGTAGCCAAAGGCAGCAGGAAGAAAGAAGCACTGGACCTGGTTTGGGTTTCTGAACCGTCAAATCCCACCCCAGTGACACACTTCTTTCAATAAGGCCATACCTCCTAATCCTTTCAAATAATGTCACTTTCTGGGCATTCAAATATGACCTACGGGAGCATTCTTATTCAAACCACAGCATTTTACTCCCTGACCCTGTAGGCTTGTAACCATATCATAATGCAAAAAATGCATTCAATTCAACTTCAAAAGTCCCCATAGTCTATAATAGTTTCAATACTGTTCAAAAATCCAAAGTTCAAAGACTCTTCTGAAACTCATGACAATTGCTTTACTATAATCCTCTGTAAAATAAAAAAAAACAAACAGCTCACATCTTAACATAAAAATGTTATATATAATACCATTTAAAAGGGGAAGAAAGGAAGTGTAGTGAGGAAATACTAGACCAAAGCAAGACACAAAAACAGGTAGGCAAACTGCAAACTCTGAATCTCCATGTCTGATGTTAAAATGCTCTTCAGATCTCCAGATCCTCTCAGTTTTGCTGATTGCGGCACAATTATCTCCGCACGTTTGGTTCCACTCTTTGTAAGCTGCTCTCCTTCGCTGATCTTGACAGGTATCCCACAACTATGGCCTTTCTAACACCTTAGGGTCTCCCGTGAAATCCAGGCTTCACACAATACCTTCTCTGGGTCTAAATGCAGAAATAACCCTAACAGAGCTCTCACCTCAGTGGCTTTTCTTAGTTGTGGAAGAAAATTCCATAACCCTTTTCTTGAATCTTCGACTCGGAAATCAGAGCCACGTAGCCAAAACGACCAAGTTCTGCTGTTTGCTAGGCTGGAACATGCCCTCTTCACTCAATGCCATCTGAAGCAGCTTTCTGGTTTCCTTCACTGCTTAACCTTTTCTTTAATTCCTTTCAACAAGTTGAAATCTTAGCTGGGTGATATCTGAGTAACATACAAAACCATCAATAAAACAGGTTCCAGTTTTTTCTTCCTCAGTCAACTGTCCATAGGGAATACAGCCTTTTTCCCATTAAGGCTATAGTTGCGTACTTGGCCACAGACAGCATTGTATCAAGAGTAGGAACCACAGGTATTTCAGCAACTTCTTATGTAACATGCTGTGCTTTCAGGATTTGCTCAAGCCCAGTCATGTACATATCACTTCAATTCGATAATAGATTGCTACCGTGAATGTTGTACCCTATGACTTGATGGATCAGATAACACCCAGCTCATGATCACAGCTCTTGTTTTATGGCAACTTGATTGTCCATTGTCAGATGTTGAATTTCCAATAAGGCTCACTAACAGGCCAAGAGGTATCTTTTGGAGGGAGAATAGTTGTCTGCAGATGATGGTAGATCCTTGCTACAAAAGTATAAGTCTGCAACTCTAGAGAAGCCTGAATAATACATATTTGTAGTAGAGGCATATTATAAATACCAGCTATGATCATGTAAACAGTTACAGAAAGAAGGATTGAGACTGACATGCTTTCATGTTATTTGTGAAGAATATGCTTATTTATGCATTAAGTAGAAACTTACGGAGTTATTTAATGCAACATTGCTTGAGATCATATTAGAAGTTAAGTGTTATAAATTTATATTATCTTGTTAAGTTATAGAACACTAAAATCCCTCAAAGGATTTTGCTATAAAAGCTATTTGGACCTGCTGAACTTTGTTTCAGATTCTGGCCACTAGAGCTGTGATATTTGCTACTTTTCTTTTCTCTATTTGACTTTGCTTTGGTGTGATTGCAATTTGTTTTGGCCTTGGTTTTCTTTTTTTAAATAAGGATGTTTGCTTATCACCACAATATGTTGTGTGTGTGTGTTTGTGTGTGTCTTGATTTTGTTATTCCTAGGATCCTATAATTAGATTCAAGACTTTTAAACATTGATATGTTTGTAAAGATTTTTGACGGAGCTTTGAAAGTAGATTATATTTATAGTTTGAAACAAACACTAGTATTTAGCTTTCTGTTATCATTAATCAAATATGTTGTCCGGAAAGTGGTTATAAAACTATAATTAATACAAAAGTCAAGTGGATAAGGCTATGTTTCAATAAAACTTTACTTGCAAAAAATGGACAGTGGGCTAGATTTGACATACAGCATGTCCATTAGACAGTTTTAACAAATGTAATACAGTTGCAGACAGCCTGTATACTCTAGTTGATGATGCCATGGATAAAGCATCATTTGCTTCTCTCCAAACCTTGTCTAATCATCAGAGTTTTCAGATGCTTCTAAGATATAGTTCTTAGACACTGAGTTCATTTGCTATTTGCCAATAGGCAATTGGTACACATTACAAAATCACTCATATATTTCATGTTAGATGAGAATTTATATTTGTAATATTTCCATACATTTATTTTACAAGGACACTTCAAATGCTCTTTAAAACCTATGGATGACCATATTTCTTTAAAAATAATGTTGTGAGTCAAGTATCACTATTTAGTGTGTCACTATTTAGTCTGACTGGCCTAAAACTTACCGCACTCCTTGTACCAACTTCTATCTTAGTCACTGTGCTATTGCTGAGAAGTGGCACTATGACCAAGGCAATTAAAATAAGAGAAACATTTGATTGAGTTTGCTCAGAGGTTCAGAGTTCTAGTCCATTATCCATTATCATCAAGGAAGGAAACATGGTAGCACACAGGCAAGTCTGGAATAGTAGCTGACAATGATACTCTGAAGCACAGGCAGAGAAAAAGATTCTGGGTTTGGCGTGGGCTTGTGTGACACACTTCATCCAATAAATCCTCCCTTCCTAATCCTTTTAATCGTTTCCAGTAGTGCTAGTTCGTGGTGACTAAGCATTTAAACATTTGAGCCTATGGGGATCATTCTTATTCCAAACGCTGTATTATGATCCTCATGCCTCAGCTTCTGAAGTGTGACCACCTTTAATTTTAATTATTCTTTATATTATTATCACATTATTTATATTAAGTATGGTTACATATAAAAGGTGATATATAGCCTCAACTACTTACCTGCAAACCAAAACAATTTGAAGCATCCAAAGCAAAGCAATAATAAAACAAACTTGTATTATTTCCCACAAAACATGTTTGTATAAATATCTTAGCCTTTGGGAAAATAGTAAAAATATGATCATTTATAGTTCAATATAGAAAAATTGAAATGGTTGTCTAGGAGTTTCATGCCTCAAGCATATCTTTTAGATGAAATATGTATGTATTAAATACATTTTTATGTACACATATGTATAAAATACCTCCAGCATATATTAGGCTTGTGAATAGACTCATATTTTCACTCTATTGCATATGTAAGGAAATATGAAATATTAGTGGTTTTATGTGATTTTTTCAAAAGCTGAACTTCACCATTTCTGTAGTATAGAAATGAGGTATGGTGTCATATCTCTGTAATGCCACACTGGATAGACTGATACAGCAGGATGTCTAAAGTTAGCCTTGGATACATCGTGATTTCCAACCCAGCTTGGGCTTCATAGAAAAACTGCCTCAAAAATAAAACATAATAAAATACAAAAGCAAAAATACAAAGCAATAGCAACAATCAAAAGCAAAGCAAGGAAGAGAGAGTGCAGAGCAGATGGCTCAGTGTCTGAAGAGATGAAGAGGGCTCCTTGTTCCTGATAGGACTAGAGTTTGAATCGCAGCTCCCGTGTTAGACTCTTCACAGCTGCTATCAAGGTCCAGAGAGTGTTCTCTCCTGACTTCCTTAGAAACTTGTACACAGGCAGCAAAATGGACGGACACACACACACACAAAAAAAAATATATATATATATAAAAAAGAGATTATTAATAGGGATATTTTACTTTCCTCAATAAATTAACATTGTATGAGAAAGAGTGATATTTGAATATTTGTCTATTGAACAGTGTCTCAGAATTGCTTTAGTATGAACAACGCTTGAACTTCAATTGGTTGTGATGTGAATTTCAAAGTTACTCGTCAGTTTTCAGTCTGTGAGGACAATTTAAATCATTTGCTGTACCAGTGTGTTCCATTATGTCATGAATGGGCCAGACACATTGGTGGAAATGTTACAGACACATTTTTCTTCTTCCTAATGTTACATTTTAATAGAAGTTGTTCCTGACCTTCAAATCTTTCGTCCTGAGAGACATTGGCATCTACTTTGTGTTTGTAAACTGAGAATGAACATTCAGGGGGAAAATACTAAGCTGGAAGCATACAGGAAGAATCACAGCTTTCTCAGCCAAGATAGTAAAAAAGAGGTATGATTATATTAATTGTAATATTAAAAAAGGTGATATTATTAGAAAGTATCTGACATTCTTCTGTGAAGTTAACAGGAAATATAACACAACATCAAACGTAAAAGACTTAATTGCATGCCCCATCTTCGCACACAAACATCACAGAAATATTCCTGCATCCTCAAAATGGGATGCACGTTTCTCATTCCTTTCCGTGGAAATTCAAGCAAGGTGGGAGGTGGCATCAAGGTTACACGATATTCGCTTTTAGTGCAGGTCAGACATGTGCCAAGAAGGAGGTCAAAGGAAACCACTGGAGATCTCACCTCTTTCTGATTCCTTCAAGTGTCACCTTCACGGCTGTCTGTTCCAGTGCCTGAGGTTTCTATTTAATCGGAAATGTGATAACAGATACCAGGCCTTCAGAAAAGCTTTTCCTAACCTCCTTCTGCTGCTGTTTTAGCAGCCAAGGCGACTGACTGCCTTTCACTTCCACAACAGACTAGAAATCAGCTTGGTAACTTGTCTAGTCTCAGCAGGTTTGGCAAAGCATAGATTGAAGTAAAGAAAAATTTGCTAAGTGAGGAAAAACAAAAACAACAGAACTATTATACTGAGCTTCTGACAAGTGATATCTGCTCCACAGTCAGATCACATTACCTCACGGTGTATGTGTACTGGGGTGGTGGTGGGGAGGTAGTCGGGATTCCTATTTAGTCTTCACCTGTTCTGGAATGCCTGCAGGCAAAGGTTTAATCACTCATCTCTGTATTTCTGGATGTGTGTCTTACATAGGCATGGCTCTTCCTTCCTTCCTTCCTTCCTTCTTTCCTTCCTTCCTTCCTTCCTTCCTCCCTCCCTCCCTCCCTCCCTTCCTTTCTTCCTTCCTTCCTTCATTCCTTCCTTTTATTCCCAGAAACTCACTTTTACAAAAGATATCATCATACCAACAAGGCCTAGCCTCTTCTGTTTTTTTATGTTGTATTTGAATGTCACGTGACTTGACTGCCTTGCATGACCTGGGTCTGGTCACTAGCACAAGTTAAAAGAGCAATGGTACACTTACAGTGATAATTTTCTTCCCCATAACCAGGCCTCTGATTTTATATTGTAAACCACCAACTTCAACCAAATTCATTTAAATAACTCTGGGTATGGATTTATCCAACAGTCTTTGTGAGCTCCTCAGAGAAGCACAATAGTATATTTGGAAGTCAGTATCTCAAACCATTACATTTGGTAATGGCTTGGTATGCATCCACAGATAGCTAACACATAGTGTTTATCTCAGGCCTTGTAATTCATATTGAAACATAGCTACCTTGTACCAGAAGTATGTGGCAGTCTAGAGAGATGGCTATTATTATTATTATTACTATTATTATTATTATGGAAGTATTATTATTTATTTGTGTCTAGGCCTTTGGTATCTTCTTTCACAACTTGGAAAAGTACTGAGTATTTGATCTTCCATACCCCCATGCGGTCTTGCTTGGTTCAATCTATCCTTGTTCTTCTCCTATCCCTGTCTAAAATAGGAATGTTCACTTTGTGTCTTTGTGTTGTATAACTTTGTTTTTCACAATAAAGGGCATAAGGCATAGCCTTTTTCTTAACTCTCAAGAAAGACTTTGAATTTTGGTTGAGACTTCTGAAGTCCATGGGGAATAATGAAGATAAAATGATTGAATTTGTCTTGCAATAAGGCCGTGAGTCTATGGAGCCTGTGACAAAGCCTTGGTATTTCATTGTTAAATGTCCTCTACAGGATCTTGTGTTTTAACGCTGGTGCTACTTTGGTAAAAGGTGGAAGATTTATATGACCTAAAGGGAAAGCAGAATACTTGGGGTTGCTTTTGGAGCTTGTGGGTTGCTTGGGAAATGTGGTCTAGCCAATAAAAGTGGGTCTCTGACCTTAAGAAACATTGTCCTTCTGGTCTGAGCTCTCTACTTTCTGTCTGACTAGCATATAAGTACCCAAACTCCTGCTTCTGCCCCTCCAAGCATTATGCCTTTCTGTCAGGATGAAACCATTCTCCCTTAAGTTGATTCTGTCAAGTATTTTGTCAGTGTAATGAGAAAGGGAACTGAAACACACAGGTAAACTCACCAGAAATCGTGAAAGACTGAAGAGTTGGTGGCTAATAACAGGCAATAATGAACTAAGTTCTCAATCAAAAGTGCTGGTAGAAAAGGAATGCAGGTTCTTGGCATAACATTAGTTCCTTCTTACCACCTTCCTTAGTATGCTCCATTTCTCTATTCTTCTTTCTACCTCTGAGTATTGATTGCAATAACTAATTTAAGCCCGCTCATTTCTCCTACATAATCTCTTTGGTATTAGGCTATATTTCCTCTTTGATTAGAATAGCATTTTATAGCTAGATTTCCAAGTCTGAAAATACATAAATATTTTGTATTTCTGCTCAGCATTAACACTAATATGTAAATATGTATATGCATATTAAAATATTGATATTAATTATTTTTAATTTTCTTATAGTCATTTGTTTTTTTCCTTAGCTGGAAATAAACTTCAAGTCACAATTTAAAATTTAATTATCTCCAAATTTTGATGCTATTACAGCTAATTCATACGATATTGGTCCAAATCACTTTCTTCTGCAGACAGATTATTCTCTTTTTCAGATGTATAAATTGGAATAAAATGCAAAATTGTCCCTCTTTGTAATTTAAAATTACCTGCTTAAATTAAATATACTTCTGGGTAATATTGTTCCAAATGAATATGGCAACCCCTTTCTTAGTACAGTCAGACTTGGAAGGAATATTTAAATTTTGGGTGCACTGAGATAAGGACATGGAAGTCTTGAGAGCAAATGAATTTCTCCCAGGCCAGAAACAAAGCCCAAATCAATCTGTTTTGCCTTCATGTCTTCTTTCATGCTGATGCTTTCCCTTCCTTCCTCCTCATCAACTGCTTTATGATTTTTTTTTCAGGTCCTTCTTTCCTGCCTTTGAATTTTGAAAACCATCATTGCCTTTATGTACAACATTGAAAGGGAGATATAAATAAGATGTGTGGTAGATGTTTACAGTTCTGTTCTGGTGAATCTGCCCATGTTTTTAGGCTGTAAGTAAAAAATAACTTCCTCGTTATCCTTCTTCTATCACCTTTTCAAATGCTGACCAAAGCTCTAAGCATCCACGTGACCACTCTAAGCATCCACGTGACCACTCTAAGCATCCACGTGACCACTCTAAGCACTCTCATTTCTCTAAAGCTCTCCCAGTGGCCCCTCCCAACAAAATCATCCTCATATTTTTACTACTAAGACCGCCTTCCTGTCTGTCTCTGTCACATTTAGCCAGAATTCACAAGCCTGCTTGCCCGAAGGACCTGGTGTTGTTCTACTCTCTAGATGAAGAGCTCCCTCCTCTCTTATCGCCACCTCATTCATCTGCTTGCTGGCCTGATTGCAACTTAACTGACCCCTAACTCAAAAGGCATGGTTTTCTCTATTCCTCATATCCATCACCTTTCTCCTAGCAGTGGTTAAAATTACAGCTTCCTTGTCCTGAAATGGTCTTGGAGCTTCACAGACACGTGACAGACAGAGAAAGGTCCGGAGAGGAATGGAAGAGCATAATATCTCACATTATATCAACTTATTACATTATGTACTTCTGTGAGTGCAGGACACAGAGATAATGGCAGATAATTCTAAAATAAGAATGATATGTAGGTAAGACATGTGAGAACAAAATTTTGCAAATTAAAAATGCATTCACTTTCCTTTTCATTTTGGATTCCAAAGGACTCATGTCCTTTCTTTATAAAAATTGCCTTGGCACAATACTATGTTTTGAAAAACCCTTATGAAGGGGTTAAATGCTGCCTTTTGCCAGTGGAATTTTAATAAGCCTAAGCGCCTGCAATTCAGCAGATAACAGTCACCAGGAATGCTGTGCATATAGAACTGGTGTCATGTTTTTGTTGCTGCACAGTTCTTGTTGGAATTGCTCATGGAATGACCCAGCTTTACAGATGACAAATCCAAGAGGTATTGGGGGAACAAGCCCAATGTTGAAATTCTTGCTAGAGCTGTGACCTTTGGAGTGGGAAGACACCTGAGCCGGAAGGAAAGCATCAACGACTGAAGACTGCCAACAGTATGAGACAGACAGTCACCAGGGAAAAGAAATGTCTCAGAAAGATGGCAGTTGAGCTGTCCTTTATTGTGCCACAGCTATCACTCCATTCTGTGTTTTTGGTTGTATAAACTTGCGAAAGTTTTTCTTCAACATATTGCATGGTGCAGGCACAATTAGGGTCATTCTGGTGCTTAGAGAAATGGTGCTGGAGTAATTGATGCCACATGCTGGGGCTGACTGAACCTCAGCCAAGTGAAATGATGAGGTGCCCAGACCTAAAGGGTTTACTTACTCGAATTCCTTATGATCAACACAAGGAGAAGGTAATAGTTTGTGTGCTATGGCATTGCTGAAACCCTATGCAGGAAATGAATTTTAGTGCATTGGATCACTTATGAATTCTGTGTGATGTTTTGTTGTCCCAGGAGTGTAAGAAAACTGCTCTTTTTATATTACTAAGTGATGCAGTGTGTAGCCTAAACAGATGGAAACAGCTTGACTTTAACATAAGTGTTAGAATATGCAGCTTAAGAGTAGAAACCTACAAGGTGCAACTAACAGAAAATCTTTATCATGAAATCATTAACTTTGCATGGATTTATTCTTTTAAAATAAACTTTCCATAAAATTAATACCTAATGCCAAATAGCTACACTTCACTAAAATAAAACACAAATAACCTAATAAATGGTATGGAATACATATCAAAGATTGGGTAATTTAAAATTGTTTTCATTTATGTGCACGTGTTTGTGTTTCTGTTAGAATGTATGCCAATGGGTGTAACAGCCAGTGGAGAACCGCAGGTGGTGTCAGATGCCATGGAATTGGAATGATTGGCATCTGTGAATGAACTGAGACATGGTTGTGAGGAGCAGAGTTGGCCTTTGGGAGAAACAGTATTCTTTTGTAATTGCTGAGTCATCCTTTCAACCCAAGATCTTGTTTTTCTCTTTTCTTGCAAAAAGCTCCCCAAAGTAACAACAACAACAACAAAATTGAACAAGCTCTTTTGAGCATGAGGTGTTTTGCCAGTGCAAGCCAAGGACCTTTTAGTAGAACTTAATAAACCATCATTCTATAAAACATAGTTTTTATGAAAAGATGTTGAATAATCATTTTTAACATTTGAAATGTTGCCCTATTTAATGTTATAATACTCAATCTAATTGTTATTTTTATCTTATTAGCAAACATCCAGAAAAGCCATGCCCATTGTCTAATGCAGTTGAGTATGCTCTTAGTGAGAGCACATGTGTTTTACAAATGACTATCACGCAGGAGAGTTGGGCAATTGCAGCTGGAATGGGAGACACAGTTGTATGCTCCAGCTGGAAGCAGCCTGTCGAGTTATTTCCTAGACCCCCACTCAGGTAACACCAGCTTTCTTGACTTTGTTGCAAGAAAAAAAATAATCAGAATGAATCAACATGAAGCAGAGGATGTCTGTATTAACAATAATTTTCTTTTACCATAGATTTAATGTGGGTTTTAAAAGACAGGCAGAGGCCTGGGGAGGGGGCACAGAAGAAATGGACAGTACACACCCAAGAGAAAAGTGTGGACTTCTCCAGAGAGAAACTGGATTGAAGTGTCTTAGCAATGACCATGTTTTATTTGGTTTTCTGAACTTATGTTGTTTTGGTTTCTAAGAATACTTTTACAGATTTTTTTTTTTTTTGTAAACAAGACCATAGGTGGTTTCTGATGAGCACATTGATTGCACAGGATTGCAGACTGACAAAATAACAACATAAAAGGGCAAAAGGGGGACCTTTAGTACAAAATCACGAAGTTACAGACATGTTTTCATTATAAAATGTTTCTTGTGTCATTTATAAGATTTTCAGAATGTTACAATGGTACAGCTTCAAAAGGAGTAAGATTAAGCACAAAGATTATATAAGTTTAGATACTGTGTCCCATTACTCTTTAAACTTCTTTATATGATATATTTCCTGGCAAGGGTGTTAATTATCGCTTATAAACAAGTAGCCTTTATGGTGAATATTGTTAGCTTTATTTTCTCTAAGTCTAAAAGAGAGCTATCAGTTCTTTTCTCTCTGATGCCACTTTACTTTTTCTTGGCTTTCTCTGTTGACTGACAAAAGTTTGAAGTTTGGGCTCTGAAGTTTCAGACCATTTTCTTTTCTTTTTTCTTTTTATTTATTTATTAAAGATTTCTGCCTCCTCCCCTCCACCGCCTCCCATATCCCTCCTCCTCCCCCAATAAAGTCCCCCTCCCTCATCAGCCCAAAGAGCAGTCAGGGTTCCCTGCCCTGTGGGAAGTCCAAGGACCTCCCACCTCCTTCCAGGTCTAGTAAGGTGAGCATCCAAACAGCCTAGGCTCCCCCAAAGCCAGTACGTGCAGTAGGATCAAAACCCTGTGCCATTGTTCTTGACTTCTCAGCAGTCCTCATTGTCCGCTATGTTCAGCGAGACCGGTTTTATCCCAGGCTTTTTCAGACCCAGGCCAGCTGGCCTTGGTGAGTTCCCAATAGAACATCCCCAATGTCTCAGTATGTGGGTGCACCCCTCGAGGTCCTGAGTTCCTTGCTCGTGCTCTCTCTCCTTCTGCTCCTGATTTGGACCTTGGGATGTACGCACTCATATTTGGTTTCTAGCCATAAATAAAGGACAATGAGCCTATAATTCGTGATCCTAGAGAAGCTAAATAAGAAGGTGAACCCAAAGAAAGACATATAGTCATCCTCCTGGAGATTAACTTTCATCGGGCGATGAAAGCAGACAGAGACAGAGACCCAAGTTGGTACATCAGACCATTTTCTTGCAGTTCTCTGCCTCCTTCTACTCTCTATTTGTGCTCCTTTCTGTTATTTCTGTGGGTGGGACGGGGGTAGGAGCTTGTTTTCGTACCACGTCTCTCCTCAGTCTATAACTCCTCAGAATTGCTGAGTTTTCCCCAAAGGTTTTGAATGCAAGAAAGATATTAATTAGGTAAATGACTATTTACTTATTACTAGGGTAATAAAGTAGTTTTTCACTACTAAATATCATCAAAATAAGGAATGATTTCAACTGTAGGTAAAAGTAGTTTCATATAAAACTCTTACCTTTGTGTTAATCACTAATTAATTCAAAACACATTTTATTTCTTATAAATTATTAGAATGTTATTTTAAATGGAATTATTAATTTGGAAAAGTCAAAAAAGCCTTGTTTTAGACATATGACTAAAGAATACACCAATCAATGAATTTCAGTCTTATTTCAAAGACCTATTGAAATTGATTTTGCTATTAGAAGTATTTTTGACATTGTGTTAGTGTTTTTATTAATAACTTAACAACACTTTATCGTAAAAGTGGGTGAATAACTGTCAACAGTCATAATTACACTTTTTATTTATTTGGAAATTTTACTTTATGTGAATAATTGCTAATTTGTCTTTAAAGTAGAAAATTTCAGTATAGTGAGCTAAGAAAAATGGGTAGTCCTCATGGAATTCCTCTTCTATGATTATTAATGAATACTTCAAAGTGGAAGATAGGACGTATGGTGTGATATTGATGGTTATTAGACTGTTATTTGAGCATATAAAATAAGATTTTAGCCAGAAACAAATAGTTTTGTGCCTATTGTTTATACATATTCTGAAGCAATAATTTGGCAGTGTTAAAACCACATAAATACATTTCATGATGATCACTTACCAACAATGATTATCAGTCTTGGACCTAGTAGAATTTGCATTGATTCCACTGCAACACCAAAATCTCCCCCCCCTCCCCACTGGTGGGCAGACCACTGGAATTAGATCAGGCTGGACACGGCTGAGCACAGAGTGCTTGAGTTATTGTCTAGAAGAAGTTTCAGGTCTTTTCTCTAGTGATGCCTGTCTATGGTTTATAACCTGATGTGTAAAATGGACATGTTCAGAGAGTAGCAGGTTATCTGGCCAAAATTACCAGCTCAAAAATTGCCCATGGAGAACAAAGCCCTCCCTCAATAACACATGCTTGTCATTCAACAATGACCTTCTCCAGTGTTTCTTCCTGAAAATTCTCCCACTAATAATGGATTCGACTGGCCAGTTTCAGCTTTATTTCCTGGATCTTTCAAAGGTGGGCCATGTACCACAGTGGTTATCTTTTGCAAATTTATGGTGCCATTGCTTTGGCACCTCTGTGGATCAGAAGTAAGCTTGCTCATTAACCCTCTTTGGAAAAGAATTTCTATAAATCTCCTAATGTCACTACCTTTAGTGACAAAAAGTAATAATCAGCCAGACAATAAATAGTATGCATGCCTTATTTGTGATCCTCAGAGTTAGGGACATATGAGTGAGGGAGGAGAAAGACAAGGCCAACACAGTGGCCAGTTGAGCCTGGGATTCTAAGCAACCCAGGCATCTTTCACATAGAGCAAAGAAACATGAATTCATTCTGTGAGCAGCTTCAGCTGAGCCTTAATTTAAACATATCTTTTGGGATTTTGCTTTAAAATACACAAGACTGTTGTATTTTAGACGACGGTGTTAAATTATTTTTGCAGTCAAATGATAAATAGGTCAGTAAGTTGTTAACAATTGTAATTTGTTTTAAATTGTCTTTCATTCACTCCATGATTTTTGCTCATGTGAGATTTTTTCCATATATTGTGCTTATTAATTGAAAATGTGTCAGTATCTAAAATGATAGCTGAATTTTTAGCAATAGTCAGATTGAAACCGGCTTAAAAATACTTTTCAGGTGAATTTTGTACCTTTTTATGTATCTGCGCATTCATATATAGAATGACCTTTCCAAACATGAAATAAAAGCAAAACCATCAAAATCTTCATTACCCCATGGCATGGGGTAATCTACCCTAACAGGTAGCTTGGGCTCCCTTGAGTCATAGGCTAGCAGCTGATGCTTGAAAATTCAACAGCATCTTAGTGATTTGAGTGCCTATTACTTTTAACTTCCAATTATCCTATTTCTGACAGTTAACAAAATAGTTTTTCCTATAGCTATACTTTGGTTACAAATTATATCAATTTCTTCTTTAATGATTGCCAGCAGCAAGATATGGAATGGGCTACTATATCAACACATTCCATGGCATTTTCTTTTCCTAGGATATTCAAAAAATGTGTTATATAGACTCACATATTGCTTCTCATTGGTCCATATATTCTATGTTATGGACCTATATTTCATTTCACTGCTTTCACTACAGAGTAAATCCAATCTCAGAAAGTTAAAGCATAATACAACACTAATAGTATGATGTGGATTTTTTGCTAAGTTCAGGGAAAGAAAATTGGATAACACCACTGTATCACAAAGTATCTATCACATATTGCTTTAAGTAGATTTTTTTTCTTATCTAGTGTATGTTCCTAATAAATCACAATTATGAAGTTTCTGTTATATGTTTAAAATATATGTGTGCAATATTTTCTAATAAGTTAAAGTACAAATAGCATAAATTAGCTTCCTCAAGAGGTTACAGTATTTTGTGGTTATATTAAGAGATAGTTTACCAATATCGTATTGCCTGACTATTATCTATCCAAAATTTTCTGGACATAAAGATATTTTGATTTGAAAAGTAACTAACACAATCCAAGAGAGTTTAGCTAAATATTGCAAAATTATGTTTAGGAAAACTTTTTATTCAAGAGAAAGTAATATTTAGATTTTGATTAAATGAATAAGATCTAAAGATCATAAGTCTACCTATCCATTGCGGGTTGACTATAGTCTCCCTTACCTTTCCATTGTTCATTCAATCACCATCCAGCATAAACTACTGTATTAACAGCTTCCCACTCAATTTCTTTTGCATCAAAAATAAAAAGCTTAGGTTACTGTGAACTTTTCCCCATAAATATCCCTGTTTTTTTGTGGCATTTATGTAACAGCAGGAGACCACTATCCAGTGACACCTTCTGTCCCACTGACATTATCACTCAAAGACGGTCAATTTCATTTCCAAGGAAGTGCCGGAGAGCACAGACAATTTACGATCAATCACACAACCACAATTACCAGCCAAGCCAAATTATTCTTATAAAGAAAAAGGGAAGAAAATATAAACGTACAAATGCATATGTAAAATTCTTATTTCAATTCTAAGGAACTGAAGACTCATAGTATATGTTCACATTGACAATATCTTGTTGTTTAATATACGTCTGCTTTTTCCTCCTATCTGTAAATACCAAATGAGTTTAAAGGCTTTGTGGATGTAGAATACATCTGTGACAGGTGTGCTGGGGAAGTGTGCAGAGATTGTATATGTCATAGAAGACAATGAATGAGAGGAAGTGATGTGGAACTTTGAAATTATCCACATCACTTAGTGAAGTTAGATACAGACTGGATTGGGTTTTATGTGGCAGTTTTAGTTTTGAGAATGCAGACTGGAACAAGTGTCAGTCGTCAAGGGGTAAATGGCATCACTGCCCAAATCTCAGAAATCTGAAACACCATTGAAATTGAATGACTAAGACAGGGTTATAGATCACAGAACTTCCTGAAGAAGTCTAGCTTACACTTCTCAGAGAGCACTTTCCCTGGGAATTGTGAGGATGTCTGTAGAAAATGTAGGTCCCATTCAACAGCTTCCCATCACTATCTCCCTGGATAAAGTGACCTAATCCTAGAGTAGTTCCAGTCCTTCGGATGCTCTGAGATGACCTTTCTTTCTCCTGGTAGTTTCTGTATTGGAAGCTAGATTGTGTCCTCTGTCCCATCGGGTGATTATTTTAGGCTCTGAGTGTCATGTGGTGACAGACAGAACGGATGACTCTCCTGTTAGTCTTTTATGATTGAGAAAGAGGGTTAGAAGTTTATTTGGCCTTCAAATACAACACCAGGTACTAGGCATTTCACTAGTAGGAAAACAAGACTCGACAAAATAAAAATAGAAAGCCATGTCGGAGTTCATTAATATCTAAACATGTCCCACTGACCTGGAGGCTTGCAATCAAATGACTGAACTTTTTGCCTTATCAAATGACCTTGTTATGCTGCTGTTATTATTCACTAGAAACAAGCCTGGTTAATATTAAGGTACAAGGAAAAGACAGGTTTTTTGTTTGTTTGTTTGTTTATTTTTCGAGACAGGGTTTCTCTGTGGCTTTGGAGCCTGTCCTGGAACTAGCTCTGTAGACCAGGCTGGTCTCGAACTCACAGAGATCCGCCTGTCTCTGCCTCCCGAGTGCTGGGATTAAAGGCGTGCGCCACCATCGCCCGGCGGAAAAGACAGTTTTTAATGGAATTAAATTACAGAAGTATTTTCTGGAATATTGTTAGCTTTCCATTTGTAATATAAATGGAAGGCTATTAAGCTTGGTTAGCTGCATAAAGAAAATGAATTATCATCAAGTCTTTCCATCGTTAGCCACATAATTATGGAAAGAGCTAAAAATATCCAACAATATTGTTATAGTCCATATTACATATAAGGTTGAATGAGTTCTTTATGTCATTCAGGATGCCTACTCTTTTAATTCTCTAAGAACCCAACAACACTTTCTGGGACTGGTCATATTTATCAGTTAAAAATAAGAACAATGGTATGACTGAAAATAATAGTAACAGCAAGATTTTAAAGTTCTAGGGAATTAACTTTTTTGAATTTCCTTTCTTAATATAAAAACAAGACACAGTAGATTAAAAATAGAATGTTGATTAATACAGAATGTGATTCTAGGTCTCCAGACTTAAGACAGAACTCAGCCACTGCCTAGGCATGCTTTGTTTAGTAACATTTCTATGTGTAAAGCAGGGCTAAAAATAGACTTTGGCTCAAAAAGATGTTCTGAAAATAAAATGTATTAATATATGAAAATATTTTTCTACAATAGTGATTTAGCTCATGAAAGTATTTTGTTACACTTATGTGCCATTGTTACATTTAATACCAGTTAATATTCCCATACCACAATTTGATAATTTATGAATAAATCATGCATGTTATTTTTCATGGAGACCTGAATTTTCTAAGTAGAAGCTCTTAAAAGTAGACTAGATAATGTATACATTGTTGTCAGAGGCTGCTTGTTTGTTTCCAGGCCACTCCTGAAATAATCACACAGAAATCTGTATCAATCTCAATACTGTTTGGCCAATATCACAAGCATATTTCTGGATAACTCTTTTTTGTTTTGTTTTTCAAGAACCTAGACAACAATAAGGGCCCTAAGAGAGACATACATAGATCTAATCTACATGGTTACTAGAAAAAGACAAGATATCCTGAGAAAAATTAGAAGCATGGGGACCTTGGGAGGGAGTTGAAGGGGGGAGAATAGAGGAAAAGAGGGGAGCAGAGAAAAATGTAGAGCTCAATAAAAGTCAATTTAAAAAAAGTTGGCCATTTGGTTTTGAATCCCAGAACTTGGAAAGCAGAGGCAGGCAGATCTCTATGAGTTTGAGGCCATTCTGGTCTACAAGAGCTAGTTCCAGAAGGCTCCAAAGCTACAGAGAAAGCCTGTCTTGAAATTTTCATGTAACAAAACAGGTATCAAGTAAGTATTACAGTATTTATATCTACTTTATCTTCTATCATAACTAAGAAAACTGTAACTATAACTATCTATTCTTTAACTCCATCAAAGACTCCACAAGGATATAATATTACCTAAGTAAATAGGAGTGCATTGTAAGCAACTTCCAAAACTGTAGAATTGACAGAGACATCTCACTGCCTGGACAGTCACCTTAAGTTCTGTAATGTTTTGGGTACCCATCTTCAGCCTAAAGGCCCATAGTATCTGGCAGACTTTTCCACGAAACAGGACATTTCAAAGTCTGTTCCACCTATATTGGCACTTTGTCAGTTACTTTCTTCTGTGTCCTGAAGAATGTCTGGCAGACTCTTTCATGAAGCAGGAAACCTAAAGGATCATCTCATCTTTAGGTAAGTTCAGCAGTCATCTCTCTGTGTGTTCCCTATGTCCAGCTCATGCAGCATAACATCAAGTAGTTCAGGCAAGAGCAGGCTCTTGCCCAAATGGCCAACAAACTCCATACAGAGGCTCATTGGTGCTCATCATCTTTTTGAACTAGATTGGTACTGCCAGAAGCAGATGAGCCTCACTGTCATGAAAAATTTTCAGTTTTTAAAGCATTTTAAATGCCATAATATTCTGTAAGTCTTTGAAAGGTTTAAAGTTTATCTAGATAACTGAAATACATATCTAAAATCTAGCAAACATAACTAACATGACTACAAACTTGACTATTATAGATGACTATCTATTAATCTTACGTTACATTTTTAAGTGAGCTGCACACACTATACCTTAATCAAGAGCAGAAATAAACATAACAAAATTGATCTTAAATCTGTATCAATAAACCTAGATTCATACCAATGCAAAGTATCCATCTCAATAGAACATCCCCCTATAAATATAAACAAACATTTATAAACAATAATTAGGGAATTTAGTTGTAGTTCTTTCTAAACTGCTTCCTATTTTTTGTTGGGCAAAATAATTTTGGGGATGTTCATGGCAACCTTTAAGGGAATATTGGTCTACCAAACCACATTAATCTGAAAGGAATCCATAGGTTCTCATCCTCTGTGGAAACAAAAGTAGAACCTCTTTTCCAAACCAACAAATCTTTAGACCCAAATTTTGAAGTCAAGATGCCTCTAAAACATATTTGTTGGTTTAGCTTAGAAGACTCTACAATAAAATGTCTCTCTGTACTTAGCTCATTTAGAGTCAAAAAATTCAAAGAAAACACAATAATATACACAGTCCAGACTCTGTAGAGTCCATCTTTACATGAACTATTTTTCTTACTCTATTACTTTTTCTACACGTTTACTCTGTATCTTTAAAGACTTTGTTTTATTTTTTAAAAAACTATTTATTTTTTTATGACTCTATATACTATTTTTCTTCTCTCTCCCAAGCCTACATACATTTTTAAAACACACTGTGACCCATTTAGAGCTATTTTTATCTAAATTTGTCTTTATTGTATATCTGTAATTCTTTTCTGACAAGAACCACTTCTTAAAATGCTAGGTGGCTTGGCTAGGCCTAAGGTTGCTTTGCCTTTTGACTCTGCCCAGTCCAATATGGTGGAGGCCCATTCACTGCCTCTGTGAGCCGAGCACACAGCCCTGGATCCAGGTATACAGAGGGTCTTTGTGGTACCATTAAGCAGTTTATAACAAGTTGCTCACAAACACCATTTAAATATTCCATAGCTGGACCTCCTGAAGCAGTCAGTCTTTCATGTTGGCCAACTAGGAAGCCACCGTTTTTAAAGAAGGTGCATAGTTTTTTTATTGCTAAAACTGAGTCTGGAAACATCTTAAAGGAGCCATGTCTCTGCTTTCCACTAGCAGACCAAAACAAGAAGCTGTGTTAAACTCTGTCTTTTTGTGTCTAAAACTCCTTTACAACCTCTCTCAGTTTTTTAAGTAGATTTAGTTGACTACGTTGGTGCCAATTTGTTGTCAGAGGCTGCTTGCATGTTTCCCAGCAGTCTTGACTCTTGAAATAATCACTCAGAAATCTGTATAATTACAATAATGTTTGGCCAGTAGCTTAAACATATTTCTGTCTAACTTTTATATCTTAACTTAACCTACATCTAATAATCTGTTTATTACCACATGGCTGTGGCTTGCTGGAAAAGTTTCAGTGGATGGTGGCAGAGATGTCTGTCTCCTGTGGGTGGCTACATGGTGTCTCCCTGATTGCCTATTCTCTTTCTGCATCTCTGTTTGGGTTTCCCACCTGGCTTTACTCTATTAAGCCATTGGCCGAGAGCAGCTTTATTTATTAACCACTAAAAGCAACACATACACAGAAGGACTTCCCAACTAGTCCATGATTCTATAATTAGCAGTTGTTACATGTCAGTCTTACTGACCACAAATAAATGTCACTTTAAATCAGTATTTTCCCAGAACCTGGCCAGATGAATATCTGTGATGAAAATTTTATTCTCTTTGCTAATTGAAGATGAGTAGACAAACCATGTTGTTGTTTCTGACCTGAAGGGGAAGAGTAAACCCTAATTGAAGAATTGTCTCAACTGGACGTGCTAGTGGACAGACATGCATGAAATCCATTTCCTTATTGCTATTGATGCATGAAGTCCCAGTTCATTTCAGGTGATAACACGCCTGGGAAGGTGGTATGGACTATATAGAAAAGATATCTGAACTTGAGACTGAAGGAAAGCCAGCAGACAGTGTTCCTCTATGGTCTCTCCTTGAGTTTCTGCCTTCTGTTTCTTGTCTTGAGTTCTTGCCATCCTTTTCCTCAGTGACAAACCACAACCTGTAAGACTGGAATAAATTCTTTTCTCTTCCTAGTTATGTTGGCTCATAGTGTTTATCACAGCACAGAAAAGCAAACTAGTAGGGAAAAATTGTACTGGAAATGGAAAAAATAGTATTTCTGTGATGGAGTTGACTGAGTGTATTTTAGACTGGTTTGTGGAAGAAAAATTGAAGATTTTGGAGCTTTGGGCAGGGAAAGACACTGAACACTCAGAACTTAATGAGCTGCTCTCATGGGAGTCCAGAATATGATAAGTGAATCTCAGATACCAGCCAGAGAGGTTGACACTGTGTGATTGCATTTCTTAGTTGTTCTCACCATATCTCTGCCATGATTCTTCCCTTCTGGAATAGGAAAGTACCTTACTAGTTACAGGTTTTGTTTGTCTCTTTACAGGATCCCACAGTTAGGAGATTTAGACTTTTAAAGAGAGCGTGGAGTTATAAAGCATTGAAACTTTTAAAGACTGTGGGAGTTTTAAATTTCAGACAGTGTTTTATACTGTGATATTAATACTGTCCTGAGATTTTACAACTAGCCTGAATACTGACAATAAAATCAAGGTTATGTCTTGAATTGATGTGTTTGTAAAGTTGACATGGAGTGATATGTCCTATTCAGTTTTGCCATTTTTCTCTCAAGTGTTCTGCCTGTGAGGTATTTTCTTGACAACTAATTGATGCAGG
Source organism: Microtus ochrogaster (assembly GCF_000317375.1). Taxonomy (NCBI): domain Eukaryota; kingdom Metazoa; phylum Chordata; class Mammalia; order Rodentia; family Cricetidae; genus Microtus; species Microtus ochrogaster. Next base: position 1,356,295 of record NW_004949182.1, read on the forward strand.
AGGGCACACCTCATGGAGTGCATTACAATTCCTGGCACATGGGCTTGTTCTGGATAAGAAAGGTACTTGAGTCAGGTGGTAGTGGTGCAAACCTTTAATCCCAGCACTTGGGAAGTGTGTGCAGAGGAATCTATGTGAGTTCAAGGCCAGCCTGGACTACATAGTGAGTTCCAGGACAGGCTCCAAAGCTATACAAAGAAACCCTGTCTTGAAATACAAAAAAAAAAAAAAAAAAAAAAAAAAAAAAAAAAAAAAAAAAGAATTAAAAAAAATAAGAAAGCTAAATGAAAATGAGCCTGGGTGCAAGCCAGTAAGAAGCATACCTTAATAGATTCCTCTTATGTTCCTGTCTCCAGATTCCTGCTCTGAGCTTTTGCTGTGACTTCCTGTGAAAATGGACTGTACACATTAACTAAAAAGAAACCAGATTCTTTCTCCAGGTGCTTTGAATTATAGTGTTTACTATAGCAACAACAAAGAAAATTGATGCACTGTGCTAGACTTAAAACCAAATTAATCTGTTACTTTAATAAAATAATAGCAAAATATTGTAAAACGAATTACTGTTCTAATTTTTACAAAACTTTTGGGAGAAAGTAGAGAAGTTAATGATTTATTATAGAATACTTGTCACAACTGATAAACCTTCACCAAACATGGACAATGCAACTTGCAAAAATACTTGCTGATTTATTTTTAATTTCATCACTCAGATTCATCCTACCTAACAATCTATTTCAGCACCTCATGTCTTCCCACCCACCCTGCTTTTGTACTTTGAGACAACTGGTCATCATTAATCACTGAGCCATGACTGTTAGGGAATGTGCACAAAGTTCAAATGTACACTTTGCTTTGGGAACACAATTATGGAAATAATGAATCTCCTGGAACATATTGTTGTGTGGAAATTAACAAGCAATTGGCTTAAGTGAAATGATAGTGGCATAGTTTGCCTATTTCTGCAAACAATGACAGACGAGTCAGAAAAATGATAAAGAATACTGACATCTAGACTGCAACCCCCACACATGAGTAGAAGAAGCATATTCCAGACAAAGGAATGAGATTTCCACAACAGTTAAGCTTGTGATGTAGACAAAAGCTAGTAGTTCCCATTACTGGAAAAAAGACTATGGAACTAGAAAGTATGAGGATAACAAGAACTCAGGCATGTGGTGCTTAAACCAAGACAGAGAACTTGGAAGACATCCCAAACTCTGAGAGTCTAATAGAGTGATTGACATAATCAAATCTGAATTTTATAGTATAAGTCATATCACAGTGGTGATATTGAGGGGTGAGGATATAGATAGAGACAGCTATTGAAAAAGAATTTTATTCATGACAGAAATGAGTAATTGATAGCTCCATCTGAAGTGATACTGATGGAAGTGGATGAATGAACACAAGGGAACTATTAAGAAAATGGAGTTCATAGGATTTAAGGAGCATAGACATCATTTGGGATGCCAGTTCTCTGGAATTAAATCTGAATAGAAAAAGATAGAGCTATTACTAAACAGGATTCTCAGAGAACAGGACAGTTGGATGTGACAGATAAATATGGATATTTGTCATAACTCACCTTTTCTTTGTAACTTCTGCTGGGCTCCTATCTGCAGCAGGTTCAAACAATCCGTGGTAAGAACATGAAGATTAGAGCTATTAGGCAAAAGAAAGATAAATATAGGAGAAAGAAGAGACAAAAATGTAGCATAGTATCAGGAGGGACATCCAGTGAATACCAAAAGTCACCTGCACTTAATTTTCATTTGCCTAAATACCCAACCACAAAAGGTAGAGGTAAGGTTAAACAAAACTGCATATACATGATACAAGGAATGAACAGACAAGTTGGAGGATTATGGGCTACATTCTTAGTTAAATATTCTGTTACCAGAACAAGACAAGTAATGCTCAAACCCAAGACCAAAACATTGTGTAGGCAAACCACTCCCTGGGGGGAATCCATACTTATCTCTGTAAGTAAGTATGAACCTAGTTGGATTCTTAGGCTTTTCTTTGAGGTAGAAACATATCTACTTCTTAATACCTGAAATACCAGGTTATTAGACACACCTGTTGACAATAACCTTGAGAAAGCAAAACTTTCTGATCTGTTATTTGAACTGTTGACAATAGCCTTGGAAGAACAAAAGAAAGTTCCAATTCTCTGACATTTAGTCAAGATAGAATGGACCCATAACTATGGGCTCTATCAGACATTTTTATATGCTATGAAAAAGAGTATGGAAGCTCTAGAATGAATGATGTTCAATATTATTAAATATCCATGTGAAAAAAAATCTTTTTGAGAGAGAACATAGATTTGGCAGATCTCAACAGATTGATGGTAACTGAGGTGGGGCAGTGGATGAGGTCAATCCTGGGAGATACAGTATTGTAAGGAATGAGAGTAAACCACAATATGTAGGAGAAACAACATTGTCAACATTGTAGGTCCAAAGAAGAAAGGGTGTCAAGACAGAATGCCCTGCTTTTCTCTGATCCTACACTACAATCCAGAGAAGTGATATTTCCTCAAAATGTGTGGGGTTGACTTGTTTACTACCAGAAAACAAGTCATTGTGCTTGAACACTGACAACTCAATTTAGTTATGAAACTGTCCATCTGGAAGCAGCCCCAAATCCTACAGATAGTTGCTTCATCTCCAACACTGACCCTATTGACTTCAAGTCAGTCACCGGTGGAGTGCACAGAACTGGCCAGCTGGCTGTAGACTAAAGTTCCTTTTACCTCTCTCTCTTTTTTTTTAAAGTTAATGTGCTTGAGTATCAAAAAGAATCAGGCAAACACATTTTCTGGTTTATAATAAATGAAATTTCAAAGGATACAGTTATGGAGAAGCATAGGACAAGGCATTAGAAAGAGAGGCACTGACCTTGTGTGCCCTGATCCCACATACCACCCTTCACAGAAATACACATCGCCCATGGTTCAGCAATCTGGAAGCTTTCAAAAAACAGCTATTGTTTTTTTTTTTTTTTAAATAAGGACTAAATGCCATGGGTATGCTTGTTAATGGATATGTCCATTTAAAAACTTCTTGGCCTTGTCAAACATTCATTTGGGAGTGTACCCACTTAAAAAGGAAAGTCTTAGGATTCATTATTATACAAGATATGTTAAAATATGTTTGTGGAAATTGCTCTTTGCAAAGAGTATATTAATGAAATATTATTAAAAAGTTAGATTAAGAATTTATTGGATAAGGCTTAGGATGTAAAATACAATATTCAAGAAATTCAGCAGTGAAGGAAAGAAAGAACAATAAGATGCTCTAGGCTGAGTGAAGCAGTTAAAATAAAGACACAGAAGTTATTTAAGGTACAAAAGGCAAAGGAAAATAGAGATTTTGATGATTATGAAACAAGAAGATGAAGAAACACTAATTATGATAAGCTTCATACAGAGAAAAGAAACAGAGGGAAGAGGGAAATATAGAATATATTTTATTATTTTTAACAAAGAAAACAAACTATAACTTGTCATTTTACAAACCAATCCCAGTTCTCCCTCCTTCCCCTCCTCCTATCCACTCCACCTAATTCCCCTACCCCAACCCCAGCCACTCATCAGAGAGGATAAGGCACATTGCTATGGGGAAGGTCCAAGGCGCTCCATACTAATCAAGGCTGAGCAAGGTATCCATACAAATAGAACAGATTCCAAAAATGTCCATACAAGCAGTAGGTTTACCTGAGCTAATGGGGACTAATCAACTCTAACAAGACAGGGAAGGAAACAGCATAGGTCCAAACTAGTCCCTCTGGATGTGATAGTTGTATGGCTGCGGTAGACTGTGGGACCAGGATTTATACCTACTGCTTGTACTGACTTCTTCCTTTCTTATTTGAATTTCCTTGATCT
>NW_004949182.1:1361464-1362605 GCF_000317375.1 Microtus ochrogaster
ATCAGCCCCACTGTCTCAGTGGGTGGGTACACCCCTCATGGTCCTGACTTCCTTGCTCATGTTCTCCCTCCTTCTGTTCCTCATTGGGACCTTGGGAGCTCATTCGAGTGCTCCAATGTAGGTGTCTGTTTTTATGTCCTCCTTTATTTCTGATTTTGTTAATTTGGATATTGTCTCTGTGTCTTTTGATTAGTTTGGATAAGTGTCGATCTTGTTGATTTTCTCAAAGAACCAGCTCTTAGCTTCATTGATCCTTTGTATTGTTTGTTTTTTTGTTTCTATTTTTATTAATTTCAGCCCTTAATTTAATTATTTCTTGTCTTCTACTCCTCTTGGGTGAGCTTGTTTCTTTTTGTTCTAGAGATTTTGGGTGTGCTGTGAAGTCACTAGTGTGAGCTTTCTCCAATTTCTTTATGTAGACACTTAGTGCAATGAACTTTCCTCTTAGCACTGCTTTCATAGTTTTCCATAGGTTTGGGTATGTTGCGCCTTCATTTTCATTGAATTCTAGGAAGTCTTTAATTTCTTTCTCTTTTTTTCCTTGACTTAGGGGTGGTTTAATAGAGCCCTGTTCAATTTCCATATGTGTAGGGGCTTTCTGTATTACTGTTGCTGTTGAATTCCAAGTTTAAACCATGGTGATCTGATAAGATACAGGGAGTTAACCTATTTTTTTTTTATATGTTATGGTTTCCTTTGTTACTGAGTATGTGGGTTTTTTTTTTTGATCCAGTCTATTTGGTGTTCTGTAAGCTTCTTGTACCTTCATAAGGATATTCTTTAGGCTGGGAAAGTTTTCTTCTATGATTTTGTTGAATATATTTTCTGTGGCTTTGAGCTGGAGTTCTTCTCCTTAATCTATCCCTAGTATTCTTAGGTTTGGTCTTTTCTTGGTGTCCCACGTTTCCTGGATATTTTGTGTTAAGAATCTGTTGGATACAATGTTTTCTTTGACTAGTGAATTTATTTCCTCTATAGTATTTTCAACTCTGACTTTCTCTCTTCCATATCTTACCTCTGCAGTTCCCCTTAATTTATCCATATTCTCCATTTCCAGAACTCCCACTGTTTGTGTTTTCTTTATTGTCTTTATTTTGTACTTCAAGTCTTGAACTGTTTACTTCACCTGTTTGATTGTTTT
>NW_004949182.1:1362930-1379266 GCF_000317375.1 Microtus ochrogaster
CTGTCACTATCTGTGTCTTAGTTTTGGAGCAGACTACTTGTATAACACTCACCTGCTGACTGGGTATAGAAGTCAAGGTAGGTGGGGAAGGGACCCAGGGTTTTGCCCCAGTGTGGAAGGCCTAGAAAGTGGAATGTCTCCCTGGGTCACTCATCTCTTGGTTTCTCTGTGTAGTAGCAGGCTGTATTTCAGAGTTTCACTGAGGTTTCAGGGGGATAGGAAGGTTTGGGGATGGTGTGGGTCTTGTAGATTGCAGGGTCCAATGGTCAGGATGGGCGTAATGGAGCAGTCTACCTTGGGAAATAGAATATTTAAAATTGAGGAATTCACATTCAATAGGAAAACAAGTATGATGAGAGAGATGACTGTCTCTTAAGCATACATAAGAGGAAGATTTGAAGTTTATTTTCTACCTTTTTTATCTTAGCTCTCTTGTACTATGGGTTGTGTGACAGAAGTTGGTTAACATTCTTTCCTAAACAGTCAGGAAATCATGGCATTTCAACTTCCAGGATGATGAGTATGGTCAATAGAACAGAGAATGATGGAGAATTTACAGATGAGGTCATAGTCAAGAGTGAAGTTAAACTATTGGATAACAAAATCCAGACTTCTAGAGGAAATAAATGAAAGAGTTGAGACTAGTTTTTAAAGATTATCTACAACAAAATCAAGTTGCAGAAACTAAAGTGCATAAACATGCAGTAAGAGAATGAATAATTTATTTATAGATTTTCTATTTATGAATTCTGAGATTTAAACTGAATTAGTTAATGGGACATAGCTATTATTATAAAATGATTCATCTACAATGTGAAATAGCACTTCTTTTTGCAAAGTTTTCTGCATTGTATTGGTTCATAGTCATGTGAGGACTAAGCAAGGGACCACTACTTAGCATGATTTCAAGCTGACTGGTGAGAAACAGTGTGAGGCTGAGCTAAACTTTAAGACATGCCATTTATGTCTTCTAAAGTCATCGATGCTTAGACTTTTAGTAGCAGTTTTTCCTTTAAAAAAATTAAAGAGTGAAAGTCCTGATTTTATTCCCCAGGAGATTTTTTGAGAGTCCAAGGTTTCATCGTTCTTCTGTCCATTGCAGGCACTCTGATGAGTGAGACCATCAGACAACCAGGTATTCTGTTCTGGGATCATTAGAAACATATTAAGTAGGACAGGAATATATCTATGTGGCTTGTGAAATCTGGATAAAGGGAAACATTTATTGACAAAAAATAAAAATAAAATAATTAAATGATGAAAAATAAAGAGGAAACAATTTTAAATAGAAATACGTTTTCATGTATGTTTTACAAATTAATAATACATACAGTTGCAAATATTAGAACAATTTTAGAAAATTTGCTTCATGTTATTTATTCTATTTCAATTAAAGATTGTTTACTAATATATAACCATTGTACAAAATTATTGATTTCATTATGGCAATATAATATATATACACTATATATATATTATACATACATCCATATATTATGTACTTTGGCCATACTTATCTTCACAGTCCCCACTGTTGATCCTTCCCACTTGCCATGAATCCTCTTGTAATGGGATTTATTAACCCTTTATTATTTTTAAAACTCAAGGACTAATTTAAGATAAGAATCTGAATATTTTGCATATCACCATAGAACCTTCATCTGGCGATGGATGGAGATAGAGACAGAGACCCACACTGGAACACTGGACCGAGCTTCCAAAGTCCCAATGAGGAACAGAAGGAAGGAGAAGATGAGCAAGGAAGTCAGGACCAAGAGGGGTGCACCCACCCACGGAGACAGTGGGGCTGATCTATTGGGAGCTCACCAAGGCCAGCTGGATTGTGACTGAAAAAGCAGGGGATAAACCCGGACTCTCTGAATATGGCGGACAATGAGGGCTGCTGAGAAGCCAAGGACAATGGCACTGGGTTTTGATCCTACTTCATGTTCTGGCTTTGTGGGAGCCTAGCCAGTTTGGATGTTCACCTTCCTAGACCAGGATGGAGGGGGGAGGACTTTGGACTTTCCACAGGACAGGGAACCCTGACTGCTCTTCAGACTCGAGAGGGAGGGGGAGAGGAGTGGGGAGAGGGCGGGAAGAGTGGGAGGCTGGGAGGAGGCAGAAATTTTTTTTCTCCATAAAAAAAATAAATATAAAAAAAATAAAAAAAAAGAAAAAGTGCAACCTTCTGATTCCTCCTCTTCTTGCTAGGGCCTCTCTCTCTCATCCAAGGTCCTCGAAGGAATTGTGATCCATTCCAGGCAGCTGAATGTGAATCCAGTTTCTCAGAACAAACTCCTTATTCAATTGCATAAGGGACCATGACAATAACAGAATTCCCCAAACGCTCTTGCTCTTTATACATAATTCCCTCCTCCTTTTGTGTCTTGACTTTGTTAATACTGATTCCATGTATGAGAGAAAATATATGATATTTGTCTTCTGATATTGGACTAATTTACTTCACAGATTGATCTCCAGCTACAGAAAGGAACAATGTTTTCAACTATTCATCTAAATGAGATTAATATCCCGGATATTGAAAGATCTTGAAGAATTTTATTCCAAAATATCCCCCGAATGGTCCAGACAATAAACAGGCAAATTAATTGAAGTTTTCAAAAGAAGAAACAAAAATGACCAATATGTCTTTGAAAAAAAATTGTTCAATGTGATATTAAATTTCTAATGAGACCCAGTGAGAAGAGTTATTATGAGAAAAGTAAACAGCAGCAAATTCTGGATAAGGTGTTGTGGTAGATGGCAGAGGGATAGGGATAAGCCCATATATAATGCTAGTGAGATTTCCAAATATGTGCAGATGCAATGGAAATATTATGGAGCTAAGAAAAAGCAGAGAAATGCAAATCAAAACAACTCTGAGATTTCATTTTACACCTGTAAGAATGGCTGAGATCAAAAACACTGATGACAACTTATGCTGGAGAGGTTGTGGGGTAAGGAGAACACTCCCCCTTTGCTGGTGGGAGTGCAAGCTGGTACAGCCCCTTTGGATATCTGTATGGCAATTTCTTAGAAAATTAAGACACAATCTTCCTCAAGACCTAGCAATACCACTTTTGGGTACATGCATCCAAAAAATCCCCAATTGTACCACAAGGACATGTGCTCAACTATGTTCATAGCAATATTGTTTGTCATAGCCAGAACCTGGAAACAACCTAAATGCCCCTCGACCGAAGAATGGATAAGGAAAATGTGGTATATTTACACAATGGAGTACTACATAGCAGAAAAATAATGACATCTTGAAATTTGCAGGCAAATGGATGGAGCTAGAAAACATCATATTGAGTGAGGTAACCAAGACTCAGAAAGACAATTATCATATGTACTCACTCATAAGTGGTTTTGAAACATAAAGCAAAGAAAACCAGCCTACAATTCACAATCCCAGAGAACCTAGACAATTATGAGGACCCTAAAAGAGACATACATGGTTCTAATCTACATGGGAAATAGAAAAAGACAAGATCTCCTGAGTAAATTGGGAGCATGGGTGCCATGGGGGAGGGTTGAAGGGGAGGAGAGAGGAAGGGAGGGAACAGAAAAATGTAGAGCTCAATAAAATCAATTAAAAAACTAAAAGAAAAAGAAAACCCTATGCATGGAAATACTATATAACTAACGAGTGTACTCCTAGGTGAGCATCTGAAGGTGTCTACTCCAACATATACCATAGACACTCTTGCTATGTCTATTGTTCCACCACTCACAATAATCAGGCAATGGAGTCAGACCATCAATAATAGACTGATGAAGAATGCATGATGTATATAGACAATGTAGTTTTATCTTCCATCAAGTGAATAGGGCAAAAGATTGATAAGCCAAAATAAATATTTCAATTATGTAATAGTACTACAATATAGAATTAGTTTCTAATGAGGTACTCATCTTACCCAATTTTCATTAATAAAAAATTGTAGGAATCTGTGTCAGTTGAGAATGATAAATGCATTAAATTCAGAGGAAATAAGTGATAAAATGATACATATTAAATATGTATTTGTATTTGAATATATGCATTTAAATATGGGCATATATGTATATATCACATATATAAGTTGATGCTGCAATATGCTTCTTTCATAGTATGCACAGTTATGAATCTGTAGATGAAGAAATTACTTAAAATTTAGGACCTGTAATGTAGCTCAGGGGTGCAATGCCTGCTTACTTTCCAGGCATCACATCTTAAAGGTACAGTATTATTTCCTCACACTACTACTACACTAGGAACCAAAATGTTCTAATGCATGAACATTTATGACATCCAACACATATGTGAAGTTAACTCTTGAATTTTGGAGGTCACCTGATGAATGGCCAGAAGTTAAGAAAGGATGGACACATTCCTAAAACCCTAAATTTTCTCACCCTGAAATCAGCAGGAGTTTGACTGCTCCCCCACCTTGCTCAGGCACCAACAGACCCCAGCAGATAGCCTTTTCCAGCCATGCACATGCCTGGTGCATGTAGCAACTGAAAAGCTAATATATCTCTAAGGACTGGTTGCTATTTATCTGACTGCTGAAATATCCAGGACTGGACTTCCTTTCTTCTTATATGACTTTATAAGGCTCCTTTCTCTGGTCCCTGCTCCTCCTGATATGCATGTTCTTGCCCCACCCAACATACCACCATGTGGATCCAATGGACCAATTGTCCTGGGGTATAACTATCTCCTGCCTCCTCCTAAGAAACGAGCTGTCCATCTCCACAGCCTCCTGGGTTGTTTCTACATTTAATACCCACTGTTGCTCAGCATCTTCCTTGGACCTGGTCATGCTTGGCCCACCCCACCCCAATCCATCCAAGGGTTTGGCTAGTGAGCAATAGTCTGGCCATTTACAGGGACAAAGAAGTATTCGAGTCCAGCAGGCACCAACTTTTAAGGGATGGTTCAGTTGAGACCCTGTGTTCTGAAGTTTTATAGAAATGATGGATCAAATATATCTTGCAATAAAAATTGATATGTCTATCTATTACCTATTTATCTGATCATCAATCTATATTTATATTGGATAATTCAGGGTAAATCAACTACCACATTTTGGATACTACTTAATTTTATTAATTTGAATAGGTTCCATAGCAGTGCTATTTTCTATAGCCAATACAGGACAGAATAGCATCCCCAGGCTGTGACATTACCTTGCAGTCTGCCTTGTTCTGGACAGTGAGATCTATCATTACTAACTGATTGCAAACTGTGGTTTCAGGTGCTTGTGTTCTAACTGATTTGTTTTCATAAGAAAATAATATTCTAATCATTGTTATGGAGTTTTATGTTTGCTGTAATTGCATTCTTTCCTTGATCAGAGAGAAAGATTAATTCAAAACTTGTTTTAAATGCATTTCATTAAACCATAACGGAATTTCATGGGGTTAAATTTGATAATTTTCCAACCTAAGTGTGTTTGAGTCTGATGCCAAGACTAATTCAATTGCTTCACTTCTAGATTCATAGATTTCATAAAAAGTTCATTTTATGTTAGCTTAGGGCTTTTCTGCCTACGGAGGATTATTGCTTTTGTCACAAGGGTACACAGATTTGTTATAAGAAAAAACAAAATGATTTGTGAATTTTACAATTGAAATGACTATATTTAGAACACTTAATAATGGTACTTAGGAGACAGGAGTGTTTGTACATTCTTATGCTAATTAGTCAATTTGTTGTTGCTTTCTCTTAATTGCAGAAGGTGGCTTTAGCTCAGGGTTCTGTAGCATGATTTATAGGACATTAAGACCTTCACTTTTATGGGTACTTTCCACATAAGTAGGACTTTTTCTTGTGCACAAATGCTGTCACAGCACAGAAGGCACAACTGACCACTTTTTTTATTTTTATTTTTTATTGGCAAGTAGTTTTGTACAACAGATAGAGGAGAGAGGGAAGGGGAACTTTTCCAGTGTTTTCACTGTTGGCAGGGGAGTTTAACTGTATTGCCATCACCATTCTGGTCACAGTGTTGAGAGAAAGCTCTGAATTTTAATAACTACCCTGCTCAATGAATTATAGCCCTGTCATGTAGCAATTGTGATTAGCTAGCTTGGGCTACCCTGTCCCTCTGGTGTTCTAATAACGCTGCTCCATGTAGGCCTGTGGGCATCCTGGATGCTGTACAAAGAGGAAAACGCCATGATGAAGTACTGTATTTTATTTATAGCCTCAGTTTGCTGAAGGAGCTTGTTTTGTGTTGGTTTTGTATGAAGGGAAAGCTCAGGTAACTCTAAATGATTTCCAGTTTTGTCCTCTGGGTATTGGTGCTCAGTTCACTGCACCCTCTAATTTAAAAGATGGCTTAAGCTCTCAGATGAAAGCGATTGTGCCAGAACTTGGCTTGAAGCAGCTGTAGAACTAACTGAGAAGCTGGGAAACTATTGCTGCTGCAGCAGCTACTACTATTAGTAACATCATCATCATCATCATTATCATTATTATTATTATTATTATTATTATTATTATTATTATTATTATTATTATTTGATACTAAATACTTTAACACTTCCAGTGAGTAACGTTGGCCAAGTTAGGGCCTATAAAACATCAACTGTGACACTTCTGTATTTATTATTCTAAAAGAATTACTGACTTTTGTCTTAGAAAACACTCCAAGTGAGCTTTATAGAATGCTCAGGTTAGCAGTAGCATAGCCGCTCTTCATCTAAAGGAGAATTAAAGATCTGCAGAATGTAGCATTTTATTAGTCCATCTAGCATTCCATCCGTCTACCCTTAAGTGCATTTATTTATCACAGTATTTGCTAACTAACCAATGGTAGTTTAATGTCAGTCAGATGCCATTTATCCAACTCTACAACGTGTAGTGTTTATCATATCTGAAACTTGAGGTTGATCCACCTCATAGTGAGGCATTTCACAACGGCATGGCGAGTAGTCTAACAGTGGCATAGAGGATGTGCAGACAGAGGGAGGACATCTAAGTCAATCAGAGTGGGAGAAATGTTTGCTAAATGAAAGGGCTCATCCTTGTCTGGAGGCTGAGGGATAATGCATACTGTTGAGACACAGAGGGAAACACAGCTTTCCCGTCATACAGAGCTTTATGCTTAACCAACAGGAAGCTCACAAGGAGGCAGTTTCTATGGTTGACACTACAGGTGCAAGTGATAAACATGATGTGTGATGGCGATAATTTGTCAGCAGTCTTCCAATTCAAGGAGTGTTTAAATGACTTAGTGAATTGGCTACATCCGTAGTTGAGAACAGTATGATGTACCTGTGTTGGCAACTGGGGATAATGCTATCTTTTCCTCATATCTTTTGTGTATTCATCCCAGGATAAATGTGATTCTCTGGAATGTTTGCAACTGAGAATCTCAAGGAAGAAAAAATACAAGGTACTAGAATTAGTGGGTATATTGTTTAACTTTGATATTCAAATTAATTAGATTAAGAAATGCAGAGGGTGTTTCTGAAGGCTACATCTGTGTATTTTCATGAAATGTTTACTCAAATAACTAACTGAGGTGAAAAGATTTGACCTGAATGTGGGCAACATCATCCCGACATCTAGGGGTCTTGGAAAAATGAATAAAACAAGAAAATTGGAAAAAGCAGATGAATTCCAGCATCCCTTTTTCAGTGATCCCTGGTCACTTGAGATGTGAGCAAGCAGTTTCTGCATGGTGTACAGAAGATGGCCCTCCTACCTGTCTGACCTGACATGATGAACTGTAATATTCTCAACCCAAGAGTTGAAATAAGTGCCTGTCCCTTACATTTTTTCTTGATAGATAATTGATCAGTCAGTAAGAACAGTAACCAATAGAGTAAACTTCTCCACAATACTATAGTTAATGATGCTTACTTCTAGAATACAGCAATATATAAGTACTGAGCTGCAGTGCAGGATGATTCTATGAAATAAATATAAATAGTGTTTTTGGTTTCATTTGCTTTTGTTTTTGTTTGGGGATTATATGCTAGACTAATATGCCCTGGGGTCAGATTTCATAAAAGCAAGACTACCACCAGGGATTAAATGGTGTTGTAATTTAATAACCATTTGTCTAAGAATTCTTAGAATGTTTTTGCATGATCCAAAAGGAATTCCTGGTCAAATGTGTTTGTTTGTTTGTTTGTTTTGTTTTCTTGTTTTGTAATCAGAGCTCCTTTAGGCATTTGAACAGAGACTTATTGGAAGCAGGTTTCTGAAGTGGGCCAAAGAACTTAGTTTAAACCGAAAGCTTAAATTTAAAATGAAAAAAATTGCCTATGGCAATAGAACTGGTACAAACCTATGATAACAGAACAATTCAGAAATATGGTGATTTGAATACATTTAACTACAATAAACCCTTGATGTGTATTATGACATCTTTATTAAGAATCAGGTTTTAGATATTAGATTTTTTTTTTAGAAATTTTGCATTCTTATCTATAGTTGGGTAAAAAGTAACTGTAAAATTTAGAAGTCTTACATTATCTGTGTTTGGGTAAAATGTGAGTATAAATATGAATTTTTTGAGTTAACAATGTCAGCATCAGGGACTCAGAGTTTAAGGACAGATGGAAAGTTAAATCTGAAGAAAGCAGTTGAGGCGGGATTAGTTAACACACATTAGGCAGAAATGTACAATGTCTACGCACTTGTACATAGACACACATTTCAAAGGATATGTATTTGATTTCATGTCAAATAGAGTTTTGAATATTCAGTAATTAAAAATAGATTATAAATGAAAATTGTAAAGAAAATAAAATGTCAGACTAGTAGAAGATCTCAAAATTTGTGCATCTCCTCATCCTATCATTGTTCTTGTTATTTTTATTATTTCTCTATGCCTCACTCAGTGGGATGAAATTTACCCCTTTTAAATAAAAGACTGATAAGCAATAATTAGCATATTAATACTAAATGCCAAGTGAGTAACTTGTGTGAACATAATATACATGGATTGTACATGATATTCTATTCAAAGGGTGTTGCTTCCAAATGCACTTGGTAGACTAATTCATTTTATAACAACTCAAAATGTCTCTCATACACTTCTAACTGTCATATCATAGTTTATATTTGCCAACTTATTCCTAAACACCAGAATGCAAAATGAATAGAGCTTTCAAAAATATCACAAGTGAATAGAGATTACAAAAATTGATTGATAGACAACATGGTCAGCTGGCCATTGATATTAAAGCCCATTTGTTTGGATGGCACGATGCCCGCTAGTGAGGTCAGTACGTGTGTGAAGAGTGTCTGTCTTTTAATAATGAACTAAACTTTGATATCTCTTTATTTTGTTCACTGTCTGAGAAGTGGTAAAGGACTCTTTATAAAAATGAATGAAAATAATATCAGTTAATAGATAGGAATTAATAAAAGGTAGAAATACAGGCATTAGTAAGAAAAAAATCTACTGAGTTGTTCATAGGCAAGGGGACAAGAAAGACAGACAAGTAATGATACTGGTTCAGAAGACCCTGTAGACGTATGTGCCAGAGCAGTGGCAATGCAAGTGCAGAGTGATTGCCCCTTTCTGAGAAAGTTAGATGTAATTCACAGACATTACAACAATCAGGAAATGGGAAGAGGAGTGGCTAGCCACCTTTCCAGGCTGGAGAAATCACTTCAGATAAAAGCAGACCATTCAGATCAGAACTCATAATTCAAAATCTGAGATATTCAGGTGTTGTCAGGGCTTAAATAGTCAGAGATTTTAGATCAAAGACTGAACATCAGGGAGGGCGAGGTTGGTACTAATCAAAGAGGCAAGCTCAATACATGCTTAAAGGGACTTTGGGAATTTAAAAGGACAGGTACAGCTTTCGAGGAACTAAAGACAAAAATGGTCATCAAAATTTTGGAAAACAACACCACCACCAATCTGGCCTTAGTAGGAAAGACAGATCTTGAAAAGAAGAATGTTCGGCAGTGATTGCGAAGTAGAGGCCACGACCATAGTAATCATTGCTCTCTATCCCCAGCAAAAGAGACCTCCACGTAAAGTGCTTACTGCTGGTAATGAATGCCTATGGAAATGGAGGTTTAAGACAATTACCAAACTCTGAGTTCTAACTTTGCAAAGGATTTTCACTGCATCTTTTTCTGTATAGTTCTTCTGAAACTGCCAAGAACAAAACAAAATAAATAAGTTATTAGCCCAATGGGGTTTTACAAAATTGTGACGGGCCTAAATACCAGTTAATGGCTACCCACAAGATAAAGAGGAGTTGAATAAAACATGATAACATGAATGAAAGCACACACACAAAGCCAAAAATGTTGTTTAAGAAGCAAAAAATGTTGAGTGTTTTGACAGTCACATTCATCCATTGAAGGAAATATAAATTGGTGATCTTTAGATGATGCCATATACAGAAAATGTTGCAAAGTACCTATGATCTCTTTCATGAGGATGGGCTCTGTTAACTGACAAATAATACTCAGGATTCTGATTGATTCAGTGCGAGTTGACTTTATAGAATAGCAAAGATTAACATATTAGCATGTCCATTTCCAGCCTTCGGGATGGAAAACAGGTGTCAATATTGTACATTGAACATCAAAGTCCGTGTATTTAACAACTCTTATTCTCTGTTGCAAATAGTAGCCCCGTGTTCTACAACTTCACATGGGTGTACTGACATTCAGGCAGAACACCCATATGCATAAACATAAAAATAAATCAATCTTTACAAACAATCCACTAGACATTAAGTGGCAAGGACAATATAGAACTCTTAGCACACCCAATTGTATGTGTTTGTTTTTTACAGCAGCATAGTTGGGTACTTATTAAATGATATTATAATAGAGAATTTATCTGGACATCAAGAGTTTGAAGGAAAGCTCACAAATAAAGATAGTGGCTTATCGCATAGAGCATCCTGATCTAAATTTTTAGTTCCATATATTCCTAGTGAGACTTAGACTATACTCTACTCTATACCCTTTGCCTATAGAGATTGCAAAGATGACCAGGGAGACAAACATGAATTGTTTCAGACACTTTCTAGAATCACTTGTATATTTTAATCATATAAATACATCATCTGTGACTGCCTAGATATCATTAGGCAGAGAGACAGTCCAGGTGGGAGGTCTCCATTGGGTCCCTCCTCATGGAGCTCTGGGAATCCATTGACCAGGAGGAGAATGAACTGTGGGAGTCATCGGGGTCTAGGACACAAGGAGTGCATGACCTGCAGAATCAGCTAAGCAGAACTCAATATGGGATCGCAGCAACGGAGGTGGAAACGGTGAAGCCTTTATGGGTCTGAGCACGGTCCTCTACATATATGCTATGGTTGTTAGCTTGGCATTTTTGAGGGGACTCCTGGCAGTGGGGGTGCATTATTTCTGAATCTTCTGCTACTTTTGTGACCTATTTTTTTTTCTAGTAGGTTGCCTTACCAAACCTTGTGTATGGTGTTATTGTATCTTGTGGTGCTATGTTCAATTGATATCCTGGGAGACCTGCTCTTTTCTAGGAAAATCCAGGTGTGGCAGAGGAGTGGGGAGAATCTGGGGAAGAGAGAAGACAGTATGTGAGGGGTAGTGAAAGGAAGGAAGAGAGGAAGAGGCAGTGGAGTCTGGATGTATTGTATGAGATAGAAATAAATAAATTTTTTTAAATAAGAATTTTTTTCAATTAAGTGTAAAGAAATTCAAAACTGTGAAAAAAAAAGCATCATCTACTCTCATGGCCAGTGTCTTTGCTCAGAAACATGTCAGCAAGGTTTACTGACTCCTCAATTTAACAGTCATTTCTCCCCCTCCCACACAAACAACTCATCCATAAGTTTCCTTCCTGACCCTTATTACCACCTGACATCACCACATTTATTTATTTGAAAACTCATTGTTTGTCCTGGATTTCATCTCCCAGGGGCTTCTTCACAATTGTTCTCAGCAGTCAGGCATCCATCTGACATTGTTAAGAAAATATATATGAAATGGTTAAAGAGATAAAAAAAAATAATTTAGACACAAGAAGGAAGGAGACTCCTTAATAGAGATGCTGTTTGGAATGGTGACTTAAGTGAGAAAAAAAAAAAAAACAACCATTTCATTAGTCTTCATTTATCTTTTAAGTACCTAGTGAAAGGAGAAAGAAATCTTCCAGTTGCCTAGAGAGAAAGAAAATATGGATTTTCATTGTTACCATTAAATTAAAACTTCTTGACAAAGAACTGCAGGAAATACTGTATCAGAATGGAGATACTAGAAGTATTTTGTAAATGAAATCACTCTGTCACATGAAGAACTCTGACAGATGGTGGCATAAATCATCCTTACAGCAGTCTTAGCTGGGACATTTAATATAAACCTTTGTTGGAAATAAGTAAAATTCCAGACGCAAGGCCACAGTCTCCAGGGAACAATTAGCAGTTGTGCTGAAATCACAGAGACTCTAGCATAACCAACCCATAATATTCATTTCTGAGGCCCACTCAGGGTAGGAATATCAGCAACAGTATGCTCAACCATAGGGAAATTTTTTAGATAGTCCGAAAATAGGGACTGTTACTTTTTTTTTAATGTTAATGGTTTCTGACTGATGTGCAACCCCTCATTCCCTTGTGCCTTCAGAGACATTTCACGTGTTCACAATGTGAGACTGTCCAGTCAGAACTCTCTGTCCCATATCAAGGTTCATTTTCTAGATTTAACAAATTTCTTCATTCTTTCAGTGTTGTATCCTTGTCGAGTACTTGCATTCCATTGTGTTGATTTTTGCTTTCATTCTATGCTCTGCACATCTGGAGTACATTCCAGGGACTTAAGTTTTGAGCCGCTTTCCTTTCTCTAATTTCACTGCTCCCACTAGACACAACAATCATTATTACTTACACAGCATTGCAGGACCTTAAGCATTTATTTTGGACATTTATTTTCTGTGTATGGGTATTTTATGCACATGTATGTTTTTGTATCACAAGCACACAGTACCTGTGGAGGCCAGAAGAGGGAATCAGATTTACTGGATTTACAGGCAGTTGTCAGCCACTATGTGGGCATCAGTATGAAACCTGGGTCTCTGAAGAAGCAGTCAGTGAGCTTGGCCTATGAACCATCTCTCCAAGCCCATTTCTTTTTTGTTTTGGCTTAGGACTCTCTCATCATAAATAGTGTGTGTGTGTGTGTGTGTGTGTGTGTGTGTGTGTGTGTGTGTGTGTGCCTATATCTGTGTGTTCATGTGTATGGAAACTAAAGTATTTCCTCAGGTGCTGTCCACTTATTCTTTGAGACAGACAAGGTCCTTAACTGCCTTGGAACTAGACAAACAGACTAACCTGCCTTGTCAACAATCCTGTGATCCATCTGTCTCTTCTGCTCCAGCTAGGATTATAAACTACACCACTGTGCCTAGTTTTTGTCATGCTGCTTACATGCTCAGAGAGTACTGAACTCATGTTATCATGCTTATAGTGCAGGCCCCTTAGTGATAGAACTACGGTCACAGAACAATTCATTCCTCTGCCTCATTGATACTCAACTGTGGAAATCCTATAAGTAGTGGTGACTGTGGGTATTTTTGATTCTGTGGTTTCACAACATGATTTCTGCTATTGAATATTAGGTTGATATTCCTTTTCATGTAGAAGGTGAGAGTCTGGCTGCCTAGACCCAAAATAATCACTCAGAAACTGTATTAAATAAATCACTGCTTGGCCCATTAGCTCCAACTTCTTATTGGCTAATTTTTACGTATTAATTTAAGCCATCTCCATTAATCTGTGTATCGCCACATAGCAGTGGCTTACTGGCAAAATCTCAGCATGTCTGACTCTGGCTGCTGCTCCATGGTGTCTCTCTAACTCTGCCTTCTTCCTTCCATGATATAGGCCAAGCCAGTTCTTTATTCATTAACCAATAAAAGCAACACATAGACATAAAGACTTACCACACCATATCCCCTTTTCTATTTAAACAAAAATAAAGGCTTTAACTTTAACATAGTAAAATTACATATAACAAAACAAAATTACAAACAAATAAAAATTACAGTCACAATATTTATATCTACTTTATCTTTTATCATAACTAAGAAAACTATAAATTCTTCAACTCATTCAAAGACTCCAGAAGGATATGAGATTACCTAAGTAAACAGGAAGTACATTGTAAGCAACTTACAAAACTCTAGAATTGATAGACACATCTCATTTCCTTGATAGTCACCAAAGTTTTTCTTTACCATTGGGGTATCCATCTTCAGCCTACAGGCATATAGTATCCAGCAGACTTTTCCATTAGGCAATAATTGGAAATTTCAAAGACAGGTCTGCCTATATTGGCAGTTTGCCAGACACTTGCTTTTGTATTCCACAGAATGTATAGCAGACTCAAGTAGCAGGAACCCCGAAGGACCCTCTCACCTTTAGGCCAAATCAGCAGTCATTTCTCTGTGGGTCCTGCATGTCCAGTTAAGCAGTCCAGGCAAGATCAGTTTCTTGTTAAAATGGCTAACAAACTCAATAAGAAGACTCTTTGATGCCTTTCTTCCTTTTGAAGTAACTGGTATTGCCAGAAGCAGATGTGTCTCACTGTCATGAAAAGTCTTAAGTTCTTAAATATTTTAAGTGCCATATTCTGAAGGACTCTGAACAATTTGAAGAATACCTATTTAAGTGAAATATATCTCTATATATCTAGAAAACCTATCAAGCATGACTATAAGCTTGACTATTAGAGATGACTATTTATTAACCTGTATTTCTTACTTATACATTACATTTTGAAAATGAGCTACACAAACACAATACCTTAATCAAAGACAGAAATATACATATACAGTATAACAAAATTTACCTTAAATTTGTATCAATAAACCAACATCCATACTAAACCAAATTATTCATCTCCATAGAATATCCTCCTTTAAATGTAAAGAAGCATTTAGACACAATATTTGGAAATATGGGTGTAGTTCTGTCCAAACTTCTTCCTGCTGTGTAATTTTCTTGATGAAGTAATTTTTTGAGGGGTGTTCAAGGCACCCCTTTAGGAGATCATGTTCCATCAAACCACACCAGTCTGGAAGCAATTCAAGGTGTTCATCCTCTGTGGAAACAAGAGAAGAACCTCTTTTCCAAAGCAACATATCCTTAGACCCAAATTAGAAAGTCATAACACATTTATAATATATATATGCTGGTTTAGTTTAGTAGCCCATACAATTACATATCTCTCTGTACTTAGCTCATTTACAGTAAAAAATTCAAAGATAATACAATAACATACATTTATCCAGACTCTGTGAATTTTCTATTTTTACATGTCTTATTTTTCTTTGCTCCTTTTCATCTATGACTGTCTGTACTCTGTCTCTTTAAAGACTTTACGTTTATTTTTAACCATTTACTTCTATAACTGGCTACATTCTTTTTTGTTTCTCTCTCAGGCCTATGTATATTTATCTAACACTTTGACCCATTTAGAGGTCCTTTTTAAGATCTGGATTTATCTTTATTGCATATCTGTAATTATTATCTGACCAGAACCCCTTCTTAAAATGCTGTGCTTAAGAATCTAAGCTGTAACATTATTAGGGTACATATGGTACTGCCTGCTTGTTATGCCCATTCCAACATGGTGGAGCTGCTTGCTGCTTCCTAGAGCCAACCCCACCACACCACCTCCAGGCACACAGCCCATCCATATTGCCATCAAGCAAGCTACAACACATTTTCACAAACCCCATCCAAATTCTTGGTCTCCTGAAAGAGGTAGAGTTTATGCTAATAGCATGGCCCATGGCCAGGAAGCTGCCATTTTGAAACTACACATTTGCTACCAACGAATCAGGAAAGCCTTTCTTAAGGGAGCTGAGGCACATTATCAGCAAACATCAAGAAGCTGTGTAAAGTGTAAAACTGTATTTTTGTGTCTAGAATTCCTTTTTACAAGTTCTCAGGGTTTATGTGGATTTTAGTCCAACACGTTGGCACACCAATTTGTAGAGGAGAGAGCCCAGCCTATTAGTCCTTAAATAATCACTCAGAAACTATATTATTAATTAAATCACTACTTGCTAACTCTTGCATATTAATTTAACCCATCTCCATTAATCTGTGTATCACTATGTGGCAGTGGCTTACCAGCAAAGTTTCAGCATGTCTGACTCTGGCCATGGCTCCGTGGCATCTCTCTAACTCCACTTTCTTCCTCCTATGCTACAAGTCAAGCCAGTTCTTTATTCATTAACAAATAAAAGCAACACATAGACATAAGCACCTCCCACACCATTTTTTTTATTGAGAAAAGAAAAAAAAAAACAAGTTTCAGCCTCCTCCCAGCCTCCCATTTCCCTCCCCCTCCTCCCACCCTTCT
>NW_004949182.1:1382100-1392615 GCF_000317375.1 Microtus ochrogaster
GTCAGGGTCTTCTATTCGATTCCATTTGTCGACTTCTCTGTTTTTATGCCAATACCAAGCTGTTTTCAATACTGTAGCTCTGTATTAGAGTTTGAAGTCAGGAAGGGTAATGGAAAGAGGCAATTTTTTTCTGAAGATACTTTTACAGAATACCACTAGAAGATATTTTTATCACCTTTTCCTAGATCAAAGAACTGTCCCCCATTTTGTTCCAAATGAAGTAAATTTTCATATACTTATATTACACAAAGGAGATACAATTACAGTGCATTACATTATGGGGCCCAATAAGAAATAGGGGTAATGCTTTTCAGGATTGATGAACTGTTACCATCCTACGTCCAGAAAAAAAGTACTTTCTACATTCATTGATTCTACTAACAGATGGAGACCTTTACTTGGTGCAGTCTAGAAAAATAACTTGTATGACCTTGCAAATGTTTTCCCTTTGTTTCATGTCAAGTGTCAATTTTCCAGATGTTCAAATATAAAGATCAGGCAACCAAATTCAACTTCTAGGGAATCCTTTTATATTCATGAATGCAGTATTCTGATATAAGACAAATTGTGAGTGGTAACACATAGGAAAAATAACTAAGTTCAATAATATCTTTAAGATACTTATAATTTCTATGAAGACACTACAAAGGATATTAATGAATAATGGTTTCTCAGAACTATCCTATAGTATAGAGAACTTTCAGAAGGAGAAGGAATTTAGCCCTGGGATATTTGAAAAAGTTCTAGATAAAAAATGGTCTATAGTTGGAATTTTGAATGATAAAGTAAGCTTTTGAAGAACTGGAAAAAAAAAACAGCATACTGGAAAGACAGGTTAAGTACCCAGCTTAGTAAGTCCACATGGTTATTGTGAAAGGTTCAGCAATTTTATAAGAATAAAATGATTAGGACTGGAAAGACACTGACTCAATGAGGAAGGGAATATTGGAAATCTTCATTGCACAGATGAAGTCAAGGCTGTGCCTTCAATCTTTACCACAGTGCTCTCTTTGCTTTAACTGTGTACAGTGGCAGTGACAGTGGATATTCAGAGAAAGTACATCTATGAAAACCCCATTCTTTCTTCATAGCAACTGTAGCTTCAAACAGAATGCAAGCAAACAGCATAGACAGGGGAGAAATAACTTCTTTTGTTAATGATTTGATTCATTTATTTTGTGAGTGTGTGTGCTGGAATACATGTATGTGCACTAAATTTGTGACAGAACCTGCATCAGATTCCATGGAACTAGAATTGCATGGTGCTGACCACTTGATGTATGTTCTGCAGACCAAATCCAGGTCATGTGTAAGAGCAGCAAGTGCTTAAAACTACACAGTTGTCTCTCCAGGTCTCAAAACAACCTTCCACAACTCCCCCCATTCTTCCTTGTCTTCTTATCTTCTCCCCACTCTTCTTCACTGTCATCATTTTTTTTTGTAGAAATAGTCCATTTTAGGTCATCACAGAAAGACTCAGTTTGCCTAGAGCAGCCTAGTTGGAAATGTTCCACTCTGTCTGCTGTCTTCTGCACAGTATTAATACTGTCTGCCTTTTGAATGTTAGTACCACAGAAGAGCATTCATTCAACTGAAGTGCTTGCCATAGTGCTAGGCAGGTGAAAAATGTGAAATGAATGTTAGATTTTTTTTCTGTTTCTATTGGTAACCTTAAAGGTCAGATGTAAACAGTACTACCAGAGCAGGGTACACATTGTCAATCAGATACAAACAGAAACTTGTAGTAGGTTAAGGAACTCTAAAGACATGACATGTTAAAGAGAATTCCTTCAAGAGGTAGACGATATTGCTTCAAATTAATAGATGTGAATGCATACAGAGAAAACACAGGAAGGATCCCTTGGGATTAAGCAGTTTATTAGAAGAATTATTAATATCTTGAACATAGAGACCAAGGACAAAAGCATGGCAGAGGCCATCAAGGCTAAGTTCAGGCCTTGGTACTAGAGACAGACAACATCGCAGAGTCTCTGAAGAGAGAAGTCAGAGTCTATGCGGCAGAAGTGGGAATCTGCTTATAACTTTGGGTTGGGTGATGGTTCAGAACAAGAACCAGCAGGACTTTCTTTCCAAGCAGGAGACACTAAATGGGCTGAGGAGCAGCATGTATTATATGGATACCCTACTGCTGTTAGCTCACCTCCCGAATGATAAATCCTGATGTCTGTTCTCTGAGGACTCCAGTCAATATCTCAATAATATGTCTCTCCGTGTCTCTGAGAGGAGGCTTCAACAGGGGCTGAATTCCAATAGTACATACTTAAACAAATGGCTCCGAAATTTTCAGCAATGATATTTAATTCTAATTAGTTTTTAAGATTTGTGCATTTGTTTTTATTTGCAGCTATCAAACAAAAACATGACTGTTGTGCCTACTAATAGCATCAAATATACTGTTCAGTATATCTACATTGTCTAACACTTTAATTCAGGATAGATATATTTCTTCAAACACTTATTTGTGGCAAGACTTTAATCAACTTTGATTTATTGATTTCCTTCTCTAATATTTCAGGTAAACACTACAAAAGAAGTCAAGAAGGACTTAGAAAATTATAATTTAAGGTATTTGCAGAAATTATAGGAAAGAACAAGGAGTGAAGGGTGTACTCAGAGTGTAACATACTTTATGGTGGGTGTTCACCTAAACCTCATAGATCTTCAAGACTAATTTTTTCCAGGTTAGTGACAAAGTTTTTCTTTCCAATGACTTTAAAATAATTATTTCTTTTGTTTCTTGAGTTTATAAAATAATTACAAAATTTCCCCTCCTATCTTCTTTACAAACTTTCCCACATAAACTACCTCACTTTCTTTTAAATTTGTGGCCTCTTTTTTATTAATTGCTGGTATATACATATATATTTTAAAATGCAGAAATGCAATCCACTCCTAAGGCTCCTGAGGTGTTTGCTATTTTGTGATTCCTTTAAGCAAAACCATGGCCAGGAGAATCTGGTCCTGCTCATGCTGTGTTGTGTTGGTGTGGAACACTGGTGCCTGCTAGGTTCTGAAGGGACTATTGATTCCTAAGGAGTGGGTAGGAATGCTTTAAAAGTTTCTTTGGTAGTTGAGACTGTAGGTTGATGGGAAGGGAAATATAGTGGAATACAGGACAGAGAAAACATTCTGAAATGTGGCCCTCTTTCCTCCAAAGTTAATCTGGTCTCTCTTTCATAGATTCATGGAAAAAAATCGAAGAGTGACAAAGTATGACCAGGAGCAGTTGTATTGACAAAACCTTTACTTTATCAACACAACTCCAATTCCTACTTCTAGATCAGTGATCATGTGTTGAGAGCTATTATCAGTAGGAAGCCCAAAGCTCAAAAGGTTCTCTTCAGAAAAGAAGAAATGGAGGCTCAGTGCTATGGGAAAGATTAAAACTTAAGAGGATACAGAATAAATAAAACAGTATTAAGCTGCAATAATTGCATCGAGCTTCTAACCAGAGCACCTGGCAAAATTTAGATCAGCATGTAGATTGTTCTATTTGTCATGATGAGATTATTGTTTCTGAATTTCACAGATTTGAAACAAGTTTTAAAAACAGCAATACACAGACATGCATATTTATCTATATATGTATATGTGTATAGGCACATGTATATATAAAGAAAGGCCATATATTCATGCATACACACAAACTCACACACATACATACACACACACACACACACACACACACACACACACACACACACACATCTGATATAGCCAAAACCTATGGCTACGGTCTTAAACACACAAGATTTTAATCTATTTGATGCTTGATCTTGGATGTTATATGTTGGATGAAAATATCTAGCAAGTTATTGTGGCTTCATTTTGTTGCTGGTATGAATCTGTAGCTCAGACCCACTGTGCCTTCTACTTTGTTCAATACAAATTAAGTAATTTAGCTTGATAAGATAAATTTTTGAAATGTTGAGACAACAGGGAATGTAGTCCCAGATTGCTATGATTCATACCAACAGTGTGAAACTTGCCAAGTGTCTGAATCTATCGGATAATTTGTTTCTTATGAGAGGAATAATCTATGGGTGTCAGACATTTAAATAACCAGTTTGCTATCCAAACTGTTCTCTGTGCCATAATTCAGAGTTGCTGCATAGTTAGATCTATTTTTAACAAGATGATAATTTATATATGACTTTTTAAGTGGAGAGCATGCTTCTATCTGTAAAAGTTTTATTCAAAACAAAACAAAGGCATGTCTAGGAGACCCCTTAAATGATCCTTTCTTTTTCTTACCAGATGTTATACAATGGGGTTATAAAGAAGGAGAATAAAATCCATTTACAATTTATGATATAGTACAGTAGGAACAGCTTCTTAGAGGAACAGATAAACACTGTTTAAAATCTTAGAACATATTTTGAGTTGAGATTCAGTTGTATACAACATTGTGCAATGTTAGTGTTGGAGAAGGCCTTAGGAAAATGAGTTTTCAACCCAGAAACATCACCAAGTATGTTCATTCCTGACTTGTATCCACATCAACATCATCTGACCTGGACTAGATTAATGAATTAGTACTTATGTTTATCAAGTTATAAAACACCTGAATTTGGAAGTTCTTTAAAATACAGTTGAGTCCACTAATGTCCAGTATTGAAAAAATAATCTGAGATTTGAAAAGTAAATGGGAAAGTCAGTTATCAGGTTTCAATTTAGAAGTGAGATCTATTTTCAATTGTGTTTTGTTAAGATAGAGACTGAAAACCTCTTGGCAATTGTTGGCTTCTGGGAGAGGGAGAGTCTGGCCTCTGAGAAACTACCCACCTCCATTGAATGACCTTCTACCCACTCATGTGCTAGCAGCACCAACTAGACTATTGGTTTGAACAGACAAGCAAACAAACCATAAAATTGATACAGAATAGTGGCAGGGCAAAGATGGAATGAATTTGAGAGGAGGGAATGGGGATAAGATTTGATCAAAGCCCAATACATGTATGGATGAAATTAATAAACAATAAAACATTAATTTAACATTAAAATAAAATCAGAGTATAATCTACCATAAAACTTTAGGGGATCCACTATTTATCAATTCTAAGAGAAGGAACTTTAGAAAGATAAGCAAAATTATGTCTTTAAAGTGAAGTTACAAACCCTGTTATTGTTAAATTATTCTTGAAGATAGGAAATACTTTGACAGAGTTATCCAAGAGTTTCTGTTTCTATTCACAGTGCATACTGGTCAACTTAGTCTCACTTTGTAAACATGCTCTAGGGAAGTCTGTTACCCTTTAAACTAATTTTCAATTAAAAAAACAGTTAAAATTATGACCTTTGACATCAGGTAGATAATAGGTATTATCAGATAGATAATAGCAAAAAGCTATGGTAATGTGCCAACCAAAGTATAATTTTTTTCTCAGAACATCTAAGAATCTATTTCTTTTATAATACAATGTGTTGCTGCTATTAAAATTCCTAAGCCACTTTTTCTTCTGCCTCATCTTAAGAAAAAGTATGAAATATATGGTTAAATAGTTTCCTCTTGGGAGTCATAAAATAAACACAAAGGAGTGTATATTACTATTTATTAAGTTGCACACTATTGAGGGAACTATAGAAAGTACTTTTCATGTGGCCATACAGGAGCCTCCCACCAGCCTTTTGAAAGAAGCAACCATTCTGCTCATCTATAGCTGCAGAATAAGGCACAGAGAGACTA
The DNA here is from genome assembly GCF_000317375.1 of Microtus ochrogaster. Lineage (NCBI taxonomy): Eukaryota > Metazoa > Chordata > Mammalia > Rodentia > Cricetidae > Microtus > Microtus ochrogaster. The sequence goes on from NW_004949182.1 coordinate 1,387,808, forward strand.
AATAACATGCGTAATTTTTTGTTTGTTTGTTTTTTTTGTTTTTCGAGACAGGGTTTCTCTGTGGTTTTGGAGCCTGTCCTGGAACTAGCTCTGTAGACCAGGCTGGTCTCGAACTCACAGAGATCCGCCTGCCTCTGCCTCTCGAGTGCTGGGATTAAAGGCGTGCGGCACCACCGCCCGGCTAACATGCGTAATTTATACCACTTACAGGTATTGCCACAAACTGAGTTTCAGAGTTGCTGTGCTTAATTATTATGTGATTCTGACTCTGGAATGAAGGCAAAGCAAAACCAACATTTTGGTGTATAACACTTAATGATACATTGTTGCTACTAACAAATAGGACAGTCATAGAGAGACTGAGCAGGAGGGAAGGGAACAGAGATGGGTAAGTATTCATTATAGATTCTTTGTTTCTAATTCTATGAAACACTTACCAGCATTTCCACCACAAAGTTACTGAATATATAGAAACAGAAGGTTCTGTTGTCCCTGGGGAAAAAAATAAATCACCAAGAGATTGGAAAACAATCAATTTTTTCACTGGACACTAATCAAGCAGATAGAAGGAGAGCCATGGTATGCAATTAACTTAATTACCTCTTCGAGGGAGGGGAGTTAGTTCACAAAGCTGTATCCATTTCACGTTGACAAGAACCAGCCATGTCAACATATGAAACGTGCAGCCCTCTAACAATGATGAATGCAAATGCAGAGGCTCTTCTGCCTGCCCCTGGTAAGTGTGACAGGCCTGCTTCATGTCAGAAAGACTGCTACTTGGCAAAAAACCCTTAGTCCTGTAGTTCTCATTAACTTACTTTCAGTTGTTTGGTGATCCATGTCTGAGGCAACTCTCTTGAGGCAGCTCGAGCCATCTAAAATGCCAGGCAGTGTTTCCTGAGGTGAATGCATGGATGTATCGAGATAGGACTTCTCATTTAAAAAAGAAGGCCTGAGGATGCAGCCTCAGCTTGTTGAATGGTTACGTAGCATGAGCAAAGCTCTGAATCTGAGCCCTGACACTGTAGAAAATACATTTTAACGAGGAGGAAATACTTGGACAACTAAATCTTCTCCCTGTGATACAGAACTCCCTGTGTCCTTGTCTACAGCACTAATTTTATGCAAATTATTTCTTCTGGCATTTCTTGAGAGGACAATAAAGCATGGGCGATAATAAGAACTCTGAAGCTAGATGGGGTAACACATCTCAGCTCTTGAGAGACCTAGGGAGCAGGATTGGTATAAGGTTGGAACCAGCATGGGTTTTGTGGTGGATTCTAAGCCATTCTGTCCTGTGGAGGAAAACTCCATCTCAAGAAGAAGAAGAGGAGGAGGAGGAGGAAGATAAAAAGGTTGCAGGCAAAATGTAATGAGCAATGATATTGCAGTGGGCAAAGGCCCCCAAGGTCAAACCTCATGATCTGAGATAGATCCTTCAGCCCCACGTGACTGAAGGAGAGAACCATCTCCCACATTGCCCTCTGGCCACCCAAACATGCATGAACACATATACATGCACCTTATTCAAAAATTAAATAAACTAATAAGGAAGATATAAAAAGCAATATATACTCTGAGAAAAGACAATAGGAATTAAAAGTTCAAGTAAAAGAAACAGAAGAAAGAAATTTACAAATTTTGATTGCTTATCAACTGTGTCCATTTTTTACATATGTAACTGATGACTTAGAGCACCTACTTTTCAGGTATGAGTTGAGTAATCAGATGGTGGCAGGTGACAGATAGATAGATAGATAGATAGATAGATAGATAGATAGACAGACAGATAGATAGATAGATGTGGATGACAGGGCACCTAGTATTAAGGATAGTGTGTAGTAAAGAGTAAATGCTGTGGGAGGGTTATATGTCATTTTCAAAGTTATTTCTATTTTTAGCAAATGCTTACTCACATGTATTTTTTATCAGCACATGAAATCTAGTATTCACCTTACCGTGTTTTATATCCTTATATTTAGTTTTTGAAATTATCTGTCAACTATACTAAAGCCTAGTATGTAAAAATATTGTCGTATGTTTCAGGTTTGATAGCTGAAAATGCACTAAAATATATTTAAAAATCTACCGATTTCTTCCTTTGAATGTTTTTGGTTGAGTGCTTGCTGTAGGTCTGATAGCAGCATCAACTCAAAGCCATCATCATTTGATCCAGATATACATTAGTGTTACATAAGGAGACAGAGTTAGTGTAAAGGAACCAAAGACACATTCAGTAAATAAAATAAAACTTAACTCAAAGAATCTGTGTCTGTCTGGAGGTATTCTATTAATGGACAATTTATATTTTCTTGTTTAACTATCTCAACGAGAGATCCAGGGGTTAAACTTATATCACTTTAAGTTAAGAGCCATTAATTTTGAACTATTATAAGAAAAGAAGCCAGGTTGGTAAAAAGATCTTCTGTATATAGAGTATACTATGGAGAAATCACATTCATGTTTCTGTCTACTTTTCCTTCTGGCCAATCTTCAGGGTTTGTTACACTTTCCATCAGTGACAACCCTACAATTTCTTAACAAATGGGTGATACACAGGAAGAAGAGATCTATTGCAGTTTAATTCAGAATTCACAAGCTGAAAGTGCAGATGACTTTACAACCCATTGTTTTTGTTTTAATTCCCTACTATATGAGACTGTACACAATCCCCCAATTACCTCATCCCCAGAAAGCCCAGAAGAATGTGACTAGCACAGCTATGCACAGTGGTCATCAACCACACACTGTGTCTAGCCCTGGGCTTATTTGGAAGACATCTGAAAATGTGTTGTTTCTGTATCTTATCACTACATTTATTTGTGCACCTGCTGTTTTCTTCCTGGAGCTTTTTTTTTTAAAAAAACAAAAAAACAAAAAAACAAAAAAAACCGTATCCCCATGTTCCCTTAATAGGACCCTTCTTTTCATTGCCTCTAGCAAGAACCTAGCTGGTAAGTGGTACCTAGTTCATGGAATCTCAAGACTCAGCAACAGTCATTGCTCAGTTTATTTTTGATTTTCACATAAACCTGAAAACAGTACTACATGTATCTGTTTGTTCAGCAGAGTGAATTAGAATTATTGTTTCCAAATTATATTCTACTTTTAGTAAGGAATAAATATATGCTTGTAAATAAGAATATTGTATTATGAAAAACAGAAAATATAAAATTTGATTTGTTTTATGCCTGTAAAGACTTATGATAGAAATAAATTATTAATCACAGAAATATGAGATTTGAAAAAAATTGCACCATAATAATATTAGAAAACAAAATTATAGGGTTCCTATTATTTCCCTATTATAATTTGCCTAATTAATATGCCAAATCTATCATTATCTATCTGTTATGAATTTTACATGTAATATGCACTAAGGATACAAATCAGACAAAACATGTATTGTCCTGAACTCTGGCTCATGTCTGTGGAATGTAAGGAACACAAGCATTAAACAATATATCGCATGGAGTCTGAAGCAGAAGTGGGCCTGTGCAAGGATATTAAAAAGCAAGTAGAGTGATTAATTGACCACCAAGCAATATTAATGTCTGCCTCCTGCTTCTACCTCTTTCCCTTTGGGTATATTTTAGTTTAAAAAAAGAAAGTACCAAAAATCTACTTTTGATTGAATGAAATAAGCAAAACCACTGCATATTTACAGAAAAAATGAACAGATCTAGTTCTTAGGAAGGGTACAGTAAGTAGCATCATGAAGAATGATAAGCGCACCCAGGACCAGAGAGGACAGAAGCTGACGCAGAATGAAAAGTCCTAGAGTGTTTAAGAAGTAGAATTGGCTACTTATCAAAAAAAAATCAGTCTCACTGAAGCCAAATACTCTAGCTCTGAGCTGCTTTCCAGTGCCCGAGGTAGTGGCACATGCCTTTCGTCTCAGAATTTGGGAGGTAGAGCTAGGTAGGTCTCTGTAAAGTTGAGGCCAGTATGGTCCACAGAGTAAGTTCCAGGACAACCAGAGATGTTACACAGAGAAACTCTGTCACAAAAAGAAAAAAAAAAAAAACAAAAAAAAAAAAAACAAACAAAAGTCACCCTAACTATGAGGAATTACATAAAAGTAGAATCAGTAGTGATGGGCAGCAATGCCTACCCTACGGGAGCCAATGGGGGCAGTTTACTTACTGGGAACCATTGGACTGGTGGTGAAAACTGTAATCTCAATGCTATTTCAGAATGTTAAAGCAGAGGCTTGTGATGGACGGGATAGCAAGCAGGCAAGGCAGAAGTCTTCTTTTGAGGGGTGATAACTGAGTTGAGGGAATATTAGGAATTAGCTAGAAGTACAGTAAGGATGAACAGGGAATATCGACCAGCCATATTCTGCTTCTAGTGTATTGTCTAAGACGATGGAAGGAAAACACTTATTTATTTGGCTAACTAACTCAAGACATTAAAATCAGGCTAGGTGTGGTATAGCGACAAAATGCTTAATGGTGATATTATTTGGAAAATCGATATATAAAGTGAAGTGGAGAGGGTTCCACATTAATCCTTACTTTTAAAACTTAGGCTACATAAGAATTAAATGTGTGCACTATAATGGCTGGGTACCAATTTGCTTTTACAAAAGGCTACCAATAAAGACTACATACACTGTCTTCCACAGCCGTGTCACAGTACTCACTGCCAACAACAGCAGGGAAGACTAAAGGTTTTGTTTGTTGTGGAAGTTCATGGACCTTCTGCTGAAAGCAATCAGGAAGCTTCAGCCTGCTTATAAGAGTCAAGGCAGCCACCTTAGGGTTGGCAAGAGACTTGAACCTAGAGTGGCTCTCAGGAGCCCA
>NW_004949182.1:1393195-1401685 GCF_000317375.1 Microtus ochrogaster
TTAAAAAAAAAAAAAGAGTCCAAAGAATTCATTTAGCTTGAGTATGAGCAATGTTAACTCCGGTCACGTACTAACTAACCTGTGTAAATATGTGCCGCACTGGCAAATATGTACTGTATCCTCAAACATTTTCTCTTGCAGTCGAATACTTACAGCTTTTAATAGTTTGTGTTTATTTTACTAATTGATTAATTATTCATCCCAATTTTTGTTTCTTACTTGGGGTATTTATTTAAAAGAGATCCTAAGAGTGGTAGCGCCTCCTCTGTTGTGTTTGACATACTCCGTATCTACACTTTCACTTCTGTTTCACTCCAGTTTTTACAGTTTGTGTTTTTGTGTTTGAAACAGCTTCTGTTAGCACTGAGTCTAGAAAGACTTCTTAACAGAATTCCAAAAATTAGGTTATTTAACTGCCCAAGCTGTGATGATATGAGACATCAAAGGTTTTGCATTGCACTATTTTTAAAACTAAGAGGAATGTAATTTGGCTTGATATTCTAACTCAGAAAATCAGAAGTATCAGCACAGGATATACGAACCACTACAGTAAAGCACTCCCAGCATGGAGCAGATGGGATAAAGAGGACCCCTGTCAAAAGCACATCTGTCTGCAGCACTCCTTCTAGTGCGATCTATCATGTCTCCTGGTTTAAAAATAGTGGTTAATCACAAAGATCACGTTCTCTAAAGGTCCTGAAATTCATATCTACTTTGGGGAAAAAAACGGATTTACTTTTTCCTTTTATGGAGTTTACAGGAGTGAATTCTCTGTTGACTTAACAAAGACATTTTGGAAAAAAATTGTCACTTAATCATTTCAGTTGTTTTTTAAAATAAAACAAATCCTGAGATGCTGTTCAAAATTACATACAAGAAACATTCTTTCTCTAAGTATAATATGCTCTATTTGCCTGGATTGATTAAGTGTGTGTGTGTGTGTGTGTGTGTGTGTGTGTGTGTTTGCATCATCTGCAATAAAGCATTTGATATTAAGATAATTGTTGCTATTTTCAATCTTGTGGTCACTTTCTTATGGTAATTGAAAAAATTATGATGTACATTTTATTAATTAGGTAGAAAGTGAGGTTATTCTAGATAGCAGAATATATGTATAAATTAGTAGAATTGATATATGATAAGCAAATGCCAAACAGAAGAATTTCACAGAGTTTTAGGATCAAAGAAAAGTTAATTTTCTAGTTTTTTTTTTATTATTTATGTCTAGTTAATGTCTCTATATATCACTTCTTATGCTCTCTGGTCTCTCACAGAGTTATCCGTTTTGCTATGTTCTGTTTGGGTTCTTTTCTTAAGGTAATTTTTGAGGGGAGCACAGGCTAGGAGAAAATTAGAAAAATTGTTATTTCAGTTATCCCCTGTATTAACCAATGAAGTTGTAGATTCAATATATATATTATAAGTTATTAATATTAATATATATTATATAAGTTATATATAATAAATATATATAATAAACCTAGTTATATATGTTATTGCTACTGGAGCTTTTTACTGTAGCACAGATTGCACACCTGCCAGAATGAAATGTTCCTATATTGAATTTCTCAGTGCAAATACTGTGTTTGTGTGTGTGTGTGTGTGTGTGTAAGTGCATGTTATTTCTTTCTGTCTACCTGAAGCATGCTTGAGAAGTCCTTTAAGCCGAGTTTGCTAATGGCATTTATAAAGGACTGTCAGCTTTTGCATTTCTTACACATCATTGAGTTTTCAAGTGGACTGTGGCAGCTGACTACATAACGTGGTCTCAGTAAACCTATCAACTGGACACCTGGCTCAGCACAACTTCCAAAGTCTCACAGTGGCCTCAGGTGCATTTGACGAAAATGTCCCTTCTCAGCAGGAACATGTGAAAATCTAAATGCAGTGTCAGACTTGGTTAGAAGAAAGGCCTAGAAACATCAAGGGTGGCTGAATATATGTCGCTGAAATCCTACCTTTGAGTCTGTTTCAACAGCTCCCATTCAACACTGTCAGAAGTCAGAAGTACTCCATCAAGGGCCAGGCTTTGGGGTTTGAGTTTTATGTTTTATATAATGCTGGTGACTTTCATTCCAGAGTGAGGTCAGCTAAGGGCAGCCCTTTAGATGGAAGATAACTGTCTTGTAATAGCAAATTTAGGATGGAAGAGTCAGAGTTATTAGGAAATAGACACAGTTTAGGTACAGGCTGTTGTGCTAAAGAAAATTGTGACCTTGACAGAATGGAGTTACATTTTACTTTTGTATTCAAATTTGGTATTACCAACTTTTCCCTCATCAAACCATATCCCACACAGATAGACTACCTTTTTTTTAAGGTAAATAATCTCTTAAAATGAAGCTGATCTGTTGGGATGAGGTTATTCATATCCCTCAGTTCCATGACTGGTTCTTCTGCTTGTATTGTGCAGAGGAGCTGGAGACTTCATGCGGAAAGAGAGTGGGTAGTTAAATATCACCTGATACTGGAAGACTGTGAAAATCTATATGCTAGACGCCCATTTTATTGTCTGCGATCTGCCTCTTAATTCCCTACATTTGAAGAAGCCATTGTAAATTGATGCACAGATTTTTAATTAAGTATTAACATTCACTGTTATTCTTTCTGCGGGTTTCCAAAAGGAACAACATTCACTACTTTAGCATCAACCAGTTCATCTCAGGCTCTACTTTCTCTAACAAGAAAAAGGAGTGGTTCTGTCAGGTCTTGCTTTAGAAATGAAACTGTTGGAAGAACAAGAATTACTTGGAGAAAGAAAACTCACTCTATCACAACAGTCTAGAAAATATCATTGAAACTATGAGAATCTCCCTAGGGTGAAAAAATAAAAAGCAAAACAAATGGTGCAGACTAGAAATTACAAGAAGGATATTGTGCTTTAGGTGTCGGCACTGGAGCAGTGGCTACCCCTAATGAAAGGTCACATAAGGAGAACCCTGGTGATTTTGTAGGAAAAGGAATCATTACTAGGAAAAAAAGAAAACAAAAAAGAACTTATATTCTGTGGCTCTCTGGTCTGACAAAGTTACAGTGATATCATTGGATACGTAAAAGTTATAATCAACCTTCACAACAAAACAACATATTTGTTACTGATACTTTAGAGGTGAGAAAATAAAAGCAGAGAAATTGTATTAGAACAAAATCAATACATTCTTGCTATGATTTAAATCAGCCCTCTCCCCAAGCTCTGCCAATTCTGCCACAGGGTCATTTTGAAGGCATTGTCCCTAGATAATGGCATCACATTGGGCTGTAGAACTTTTAGAAGCTTGGACCATACTGGAGGAAGCAGGTCACTGGTGATAATTCTTAGGGTGGATATTCTCTCCAGCCGCAGTCTGTTTTGTGTTTAGTTATCATGTGAGATGTATTACCAATTAGCATGTCACTGTTCCTTTGATGCCATAACAGACTAAGTCCCCTGCTAGCATGAGTTAAAATAAGCCTTTATCTTCTGGCTGCTTCCAGCATTTGTTGACAACAAACAGTTTGTAAACAAAGAAGTTCAAACCCCAAGTTGAAGTCTTCAGGAAAGTCTGTAATTTGACTGCTACACTCATCCTTATATTTCATGAACTATGCAATAAGACCTAGAATCTATCGACAATGTTTTTTTTTACTGTTTTTGTTGTTTCTTATGTAAACATGAAGGTGATTTATCTTTCACTGAGAGAAATAAAGGCAAATAAGTAAAGGAAGCAAAAACATAAAAGTTGAGATGTTGTGATTTAAAATTAAGAGACATAAAGTCCTTAACTTCCTGCTTCCTGCACAGGGTGTAGTCTTCGCAGGCCCCACGAAATTAACATTTGCTTCAACACCTTCTATTTCAGTAGTTAGTATTAATTTTTCCTTCACATTTAATATTCAATTTTCTTAGTTGATTTCACATTTTATTTTCTCTTCAAAACACTCTTTAATGTAGATAGGACTGGCATGTTTTCTGTTCATTTTACAGGTAAGGAAGATAGCAATGTTTCTATACCTGATAAATAATAAAAATATAATTTGAACCAGAATCTCCTAAAAGCTTGAGGATTTTCCCAGCATCCCACATTGCCTAAGACAAAGGTGGTAAGGATCTGAATGGGAGGAGCTTCCATCACAGGACAAGAGATAAAGTTTTAAAACTGTCTTACGTCTCTAAGAGGTCGTCAAAAGTTGGGAAGGCTTCATCTATTCTATCTCTCTGAGAATTATTAAGAAGCAGTTTGGGATTCCCCAGAGCTTTCAATATCTGTTAGACAGATAGGGTTTCCTGTAATTAAAGCCTATATTACATTTGGATGAAAGTGGCAAACTCCCTTCCGAAGCTTGCAGTCATAAGCAAGCTTTGATTTAATAAAACAGAAATCAGTCATCAGTTGGAAGTGAGATTTGCTAGGATTAAGGTGTCAAATAAAGCTGTGTTCAGGGCAGAGTTGACAAAACCTCTCTCTTTAAATTAGCACAAACCAAAGAAGAGGCTGCACTGACATAAAGAGCTTTGTTTTAGAGGTGGTTAGGAGAGAGGGGAATGTATTGGTAAGAGCCAGACGGACGACGGACCTTTCTGAAGATTTGGTGAGCAGACGATTTTAAAAGCTCCAACCAGCTTTGCCTTCAGTCCCAGCAATTTCAGACAAAGCAGGGGGTCAGATCACCAATGTTGCTTTCTGTCCTTTGCCTGTTGTCCTCTTGTCTCGCCACTGATGGAGGACAAAGTGAAATGTCCTTGGAGGTCCCCATGGTGAAAACACATCTCTCAGCCTTAAACCGGGAGCTTGTTTTTAGCTTTAAGTCATTTTTCGGTTCCTTCCATGACTGTTGTCATACCCACATTAAGAAACAAATAACACTCATGACCTCTCTCCCTTAAGAGAGGTCCGTTGGCTTTTTGCTTTGGAGTGCTAGTCAAATATATCACTTTTCTCCCATGATCACAAATAGGTATGTTTATGTGGCACGAGTGGAGCTCTTTGCTAGAGATTCTCCATGTCACTGGGGGAGATGACATCTCAGGCTAAGGTCTCTCAAACTGATTTAGAGATGAAGAGTTCGTGCAGCAAGGGAAAGAATGGAAGAAGCTGGATAAAATAGCAGGAAGCTCTCTATGAGCCAGAAAACATCTAACCCTAGGGTTAGAATTAGGGTTAGGGTTAGTCAACAACCAGTTCCTGCTTTGACTTTAAATTTTTTATCTCCATAATTCTAAGAAACATACTTTCTATAGTTTATTAGCTACTCATTTTCTGATATTTTACTGCAGTATATCAAATTGGCTAGGAGAGTCACAAAGGTTCAATTCTCAGCATCCCCTTCCTAATAATAGTCTCAGTGTCTCTTTCATGGGATGACTTCCTACAGGCAGGGCAGAGTGCTTTTCTTTGTCCATCTTAGCAGCGGTCATTACTGATGAAATGTCAGCCCCCACAAATGATGCGGCATTCAATGAGCAAGGTTGAATAATGTACTTCAAAGTTAGAAGAGTAGATCACAGAAGCAACCTAACAAACCAAAAATATCCAGCTCTCAAGAATGCCTTCAAAAGTCATCTCCCAAAAGAATTTGTCCAAGATGCCAGTTCAAGCACTAGGGATAAATCCTGACCCCATTGCCAGTGGCCTTATGGCTGCTCAAGCCTCACAATTGTTCTCCACATTCAGTGGTCTTAGTTTGGTCCTATGCAGGTTCCCCCACTATCAATCCAGAGTCAGTGAGCTCTCACTAGCTCACATCAGTTTTTTCCTGTGGGTATCATCATTATATTGACCTCTTTGCTCTTATTATTGCTCCTCCCTCTCTTGAACTGGTATCCAGAAGTTGGGCCCAGTGCTTCACTGTGGATCTCTGAATCTGTTTTCATCAGTTGCTGGATGAAGGTCAGAGGACAACTGAGGAAGTCATCTCTGTGTTTCTTCTTCCACAGGGTGTGTCATGGTGACCTAAATCTGGTTATTCTGCTTCGTCATGACTTCCTCATCATCTGAGTCATGTCGCAGCTTTAGTACTACTTATATACAGAATAGTTCAAAATACCTTTCTGTTTTTATTTAATCATCTACTGTAGACAAAATCATCTTTTAAGATCCGGGTTTGACCATAGATATGCATTTCTTTAGCTTCAGAACTCTAGAGGCAGAGGGGATTCAAGGCCAGACTGGATATGAAAGTGAATGTCAGTGGCAGCCTGTCTCCAAAAGAAAACAGAAGAAAAAAACCTAGACTGCCAATAGAAAAAAAAAAAAATCTAGAATGCCAATATTGTTTGTTTCTTTTAAAAGCATGTTTATTCCCTGTCCTCTGTCTTTTCAGAACGGATGGACTGTCTGGATCTGCTCTCCTTTTCTGCCTCTGTGATCTACTGTGCCAGCTCTGGATTGGGAGTGTATTATCAGCGCAGCGGAATGTAATGACAGCTCAGTATTGTCAATGAACATCTCTCCTTGCTTGAGCTCAGCTATGCTCCACAGCACACGTCCATTCATTCCAAATCATGGCTGCAGGCAGGGCAATATTCAAGAGTTAAAGAGTGGGCAAAATAGAAATTTTGCAATGCAGGTATCCAGGAAAAGTTTCTTTTAAAAAACATTATCTGCACAGACTAATCATCTCTATAGATAGATGGATTTCATTTCATGGTGAGAAAAGATATTGAATAGTTTTCACAGACACAGATTATGACAGGCTAGGGGATTGCCTGCTGAGCCACTAAGGACGTTCTTAAAACATGATATAATTTCAAAATAATCATAATTTGTACTAACAAATTCATAATGATTGCCAAATCTTGATTTAAAGGCTAAAATGTATTTTGAAATCTAGGACTATTAAAATGTGGGAAACAGATGCTTTTTGGTGGCATGCCATCCAGGGTAAATATGTTAGCTGCTATTTCTGTCTTTAGAAATTTGGAATATGTTGTGTGTGTCTGTGATGTCCTGTGATGTCAGCTATCTGACACCAACTCACCTTCCAGGTCTACTCTTTGTGTACCCAGTGAGAGTACATCAAAGAACCACTTCCTCTCCAGATCTGATGACACTGACCAACGACTGGTTCAGGAAAGAGTCTACAATGTAGAGAATAGTTAGACTGTTGTTTTTATTTCAACTCCTCTCTAGTGCTTGGAAAGCAACTATCAGTCTATTGGTGATGACAAAAATGCTCCCTGACCCTGAAGGACATATTAAGTGATACACATGTTTGCCCATTGTTATGTTTTCATGCTGTGTCCCAATGAAACACACTCAAGGAAGACTTGTGCTGTTTTTGTTTTTGTTTTTGTTTTTCGAGACAGGGTTTCTCTGTAGCTTTTGGAGCCTGTCCTGGAACTCCCTTGGTAGACCAGGCTGGCCTCGAACTCACAGAGATCCGCCTGCCTCTGCCTCCCGAGTGCTGGCATTACAGGCATGCGCCACCACCGCCCGGCTCGAGACTTGTGCTTTTTTGTTGTCTCTGAGTTCTATGCTCTAACGTCCTCTCTCTGACTTTGGGAACTGGTCCATAAGAAGAAGTAAAAATTGTTTTTCCCTGTTCCAGCACCTAAGCTTTAGAAAGTATTAAGTATGATGAGCATCATAAAAATAACAATAGTAAATAATTCAAAAATAAAAATAGCCACATGCTAAGGATGAAGGTGTGTTCCATATTATAATTGTACATAAGGCATACACAAAATGACATAATTTTGGAAATACATTTTCACAGAATAGGACCATTTACTGCTTATAATACATAGTGTCATTTTCTTACCTTTTCTAGTCTCATATAGAAATATTCCAATAACAACACCCTAAACCACATATCCCCAGTAGACACATTATTGCCCACAATAGAGCAAGATGTGTAATTGGAGGAAAAGCAAACTCAGAAAATATAATGACTTAAAGTTTTCTAAGGCATTGTGATGTATAAATAGGTGTGTTGTATGTCCTTGGTGTTCAGATTTCATGATTGTGGGAATCAGGGAAAGTATGTCTGATAAATTTCATTATGAAACAACCAGGTGAAAAGTTGGAGGAGCATAGCAAAACTAACCTGCAGTTTCCAAAATCCTGTTTTTAAATATTCGAAAGGACAAAATAAATGTTCTTGTTGTTTATACTGTTTGAAGTAATTGAGGTCAAAGTGAGGGAGGGAGCAGAAGCCCAAGGACGATTTGTTCATGTATCTGGCCCTGGTATGATTTCCCTGTGAGGTTTAAGATGCAAGGTACCTTTCTGAACTCAATGACTTGCCCAGCCTTTGTACTCCTGACAAAAATTATACAGTGGTCTCTACCAAGAAACAAGAGTTTCTTATCGAGTTCTACTTAGTGAAGAAGAAAAAGTATTATTATTAATTAGTAATAACAGTAAGAAGTTTTAAGTGACTAATCCTGAGAACTAAAAGTGACCATAAAACTGGGGAATGTTCCCTTCCCATTTCACATGAGAAGAAAAGGGTGGATAAATCTGAGTTTTCTTGTTTTTTTTTGGGGGGGGGTTGTTATTTATTTATTTA
>NW_004949182.1:1402391-1436783 GCF_000317375.1 Microtus ochrogaster
AAAAAAAAAAGAAACCAATCTAGCTTAAGTAAAGTTTTTCTCTACTAAGTTAAAGATACAATGATGTGGAGAAAGAAAGTATACATTCATCAAATGTATTTGGATCTATATACTGTTCATGGCAAAAAATGACTATTTTGTTTGCAGTTATACCTCCTAATACCCACACACCACCGTACCCACAAGTCCACTCAGTTCCCAGAAATCTACAAAGCAGGCAAGTCCTGAGCCATGAAGGGAAAGGCAGCAAGCACACCAATGTTATGCCTATCCATATATGGATAATCTGTTTACAGCTTTAGCCACAAAATGCAAATGCTCCTGATACTTTAGCTACTAGGTGTGGGAAGAAAGGAAGGACATGAGGTCAAACTGAACCAGTCACCTGCTGTGTTCTACAATAGCAAAATGCCTAAGGCAGAGCTGACCAAAGGGACAAGTGATATCACAGCAGGGTGGGATGCAAGGGCTGCTCTGTCAGGGAAATGTATATTTTGACATGGAATGTTTATGAGGAAATACATTGTTGTCTTTTTCCTAAGACTATGTGGGACACCTTGAGATGAAAGCCTGTAACAGACACTCCATTTCCTGTGAAATTTGTTTCTTTGGCCTTTGTTTAAGGTTTTCACACTTGACAGTCACAGATGGACATTTTGAAGTAGTGAACTTAATTAATTCTGCTCTAAAGGTAATGTCTATTGCAACTTTAAAAGTGGCTTATGATTCTCAGATACAAGATGATAACACTTTGAATTTAAAAATAAAGATAGAGACATTTCAATCAGTAAATCAGTTTATTTGGTAATGATACAATATGATTTATAAAAAGGTCTTCTGTAAAGATTTATTTTTTTCAGATTCCATGAATGTTATACTGGAAATGATGGAAATTAAAATGACGGTGTGGGGATACTCCTCTAAGCAAGGAAGCAAACTCAGACATTCCGTGAAGCATCTTCAATATGTTAGTTCTTTAACACTGATATTCATTTTCAGATGGAAATTCAAAATTCTTCATACCATCAATATGATTTTTTCTCTTCACATTTTCATCATTGCTTTGTGTTATCTGAAATGTTTGACTCATTTGTCAAATCTAGTGCTAAGAGCATGCATGAAGGGAAGGCAGTCCAGATCACTGAATTTTCTTTGGGTTGGAAATCTCTTGTGAGACAGGATACCACTAATAGCAAAGCCTGGGATGTATCATGGTCCTTTCTTCGGATACCCTTGAGCCACCTATGAACAAGCAACTTGCTGTTAGGGTTTTGAATGAATTCTTTTCTACACAGAAGTGTTCTCCTTTCCCACTTATGACTGACCAGAAACTTCAGACATTATAATGTGCTTATTATAGCATCTTTGATCTGTTACAGGTTCTCAAGAAGATGTACCCATCCTTTTCAACTATTTTCATTCACACAATTGGCTAATTGTGATGAGTCCAATGGATAACAGCACTTTCCAATAACCTGCTCTCCAGGAAGTATTCCTAGTTGCTGTCTATCAGCGGATTAGATAGGGAAAATTATCACCCTAGACCTATTTAAGGGATAGCAACAGAATTTAAATATATGTACTAGCTTAAAGACTGTACTCTATTCATTGTGTTTAGAATCTCAGTCATATCAGATTGAGAAATCATGAATAAAAAGACACACTTTTAGTTTTACATTCATAAAACAATCTCACTTTATGTTTAATTGAGGCTCTTCTTTTCTTGGCTTATTCTGTAGTAGATCACATTGTGTCCTATTATTATATTCTGGCTTGTCTGGACAATACTGCAATAAATTGTGATTGCTGACAGAGCACTAAGTGAATTTCAATAAATTATGAGAGACTTCATTTTCCCAGCTCTGAAAAAAAATTCTTTTGACACCTCAGATAAAGGCAATTGGAACCTCTAAAATCTTAATATTAATCCCATTTTCCCCATTTGGTATCATTTGTCATATATTGCGATGCAAATTATATAAATATTTTTGTAAACTCTTGTTGCAAGGCCTATTGTATAATCCCCCAAACTAAACTTAATAGTTTGAACTATTAAAGATCTTGTAAAAAGATCTGACATTCATATATTGCTGGGAATTACAAATAGTCTATTATTGACCATAAAGATATATTTGGTCTTGGGTCAAAAAACATGATGATTTTTTTGACTTTACATTGAGGGAACACTTCTTTATTGTTGTATGAATTTGCCATGGTTACTAGAAGTAAGTTGGAGTGGGGTGGACAGAAGTTGAGGGGAACAGGAATTGGGAAGGAGGGAAAACTGGGATCGGTATGTAAAATAAAAAATGATTGTTTTCAAAAAATGTTTTAAATAGTAAGTTTTGTTTATGATAATCATGTGATTTATAATCAAATCCAGAAACTTTGAGAGTAAGATGGTGTTTCCTCAGAGATGATGTATGAGTGACTGATAAAAACCAATACTTCTGAGAAAAAAAAGCCAGGATCTGCCAGTATCCCATGCAAAGCAGACCACCATGTGACCTTTTTAAAATTAGTATACATATGTCAATGTGAGGTTTATGTTAGATAGTATTTTAAGTCATTGTCTCTTTTGATTTCTTTTTCCAAACCATTAGTTAGTTAGTCAACAGAATATATATATATATATATATATATATGTATATATATATATGTATATGTATGTATATGTATATATTTGTTGTTAGTTTAACAATTTTAAGTCTTTGATTTATTTATCAAAGGTAAGTTGTTTCACAATAATCTCTTTACTCCCATTGTCTTTCAACTTTCTCTGATTTTTCCTACTTTCTTCTCAGATATGATAGCATGTCAGTGGGTGGGTGAAATGGATTAAAAATATCTGTTATTTTAAAAATTACATAAGAAGGTAGAAGGTGTGATCAGTGTGGATTCTGAACAAAGAGATTGACTTGGTGTCCTTGTTGTGTGGGGTGTGAATGAGGACCTAAATAACCAATTTCTCTACCTACAAACATTCTAACAAGTTCTTCCTCATCCAGTTCACACACCCTGCTCCGACAATGGAGACTTTTTTTTTTTTTTTTTTTGGGTTTTCGAGACAGGGTTTCTCTGTGGTTTTGGAGCCTGTCCTGGAACTAGCTCTGGTAGACCAGGCTGGACTTGAACTCCCAGAAATCCGCTTGCCTCTGCCTCCCGAGTGCTGGGATTAAAGGCGTGCGCCACCACCGCCCTGCAACAATGGAGACTTTTGAAGAGCACTAGATCTGTCCATCATGAGAGGTACTTAAGCTAGACTCTCTGCCCTATTGTTAAAAACCAATCATTTCTGAAGTAGGACATCCATCTCTGTCTGCTGACCTAATTAGTGAGTCATTCAGGAATACATTTTTTCCAATTCCTTTATTTTTTTACTATTTTAAAGTTTCAAAGACAGGTGTAGAGAAACTGTGTATTTTCTTCGAACCTGTCTCATGATTTGGTTTTGAAGCTGAAGTGTGGAGGAATTTAATTCTCCCACAGGGTACCGTGCCCTTCTCTCCTTGAGTTCTGTGTCCTTCCTTCTTCTTGAGCTCTGAATGCACATGTTCACACATGCATGGTCACATTTTCTCCTTTGAACATGAGATTTGCTTCTGCCCCAGTCACAACTCTGGAACTAATTTTTTAAACCTTCCTCCAAAATTGTGTTACTTTTTTTATTTTGGGGTTGAGTCACAAAAATAGAAAGGTGCTTTTCATTTTATATCTATTTGATAGCAAGCATGTGCTCTGTCTACTGAAGGATTCTTTCTATTACAGCTATCAAACTAAATCTAGTTTAAAATAGTAATAGATATATTCATAGTTGCAATGGAATCATATGAAAAGATCTCAATATTCTTACTCATATTTTGTTTTCTAAAAGTCATCTACAAAACCACCAACAAGTTATTGAATGTAGGCAAGTCTACCTGGCTGCTTAATCTCTCTCCTGTTTTACTTGTGCTCTTTTGTATGTGTATTTATTTACTCCTGTGCAATTGCATTATTGGTGTAATTTTATTAATCAATCAATCGGTCATCACTGAGACCCTATATCTGTTGCCATTAGTTTCCTCTGTTACAAAGCTGTAACACAACCAGCCCTTCCTACCTGTGACAATCATAAAACTCTCAATTTTCAAAAAAATATTTCTTCTAGTTTGGATTATATAATTACACCATTTTCCATTTCCCTTTTTTGCTTTAAACCTTCTACCTAACTATCCCATCTTTTCTCCTTTACAAATTCATGCCTTCTTAGAATACAAATGTCTGCATACATAAGTATGATGTGCTCAGGCTGTATAATGTCCCTTGTGTTCAGGGTTGAACCCTTGGTCCTGGACAACCAATTGGTAATCCTTTTGCTGGGGAGGACTATCCCTCACACTCTCAGCATTCTTTAGCTGTCTGTAGTTCTTTGTACAAGGTTGGGGGGCCTCCTGGGCCTTTTCTAACCCATAATAACATGCTTAGTGATGCTCTCCATGTTCAGCTGATCTTTGGTGGTCATGTTAGTGAGAATATATGACTGTAAATTATGACATCGTTAGGAGATACTATGTCACTAGAAACTCCCCATTTCTTTGGCTCTTTCAATTTTAAAAAGAATTGGCATTTCAAAAATGGTACACAAGTGTAACCATTTATATTATATGACTTTTTGAGATGATCTATCCACTGGGTACAACTACATGGGTAGTCCCTCAAAAAGTGGCACGTAACAAATGGATTGTGCTATTTTTTAATGAGCGGCACTTATTGCTGAATGGTGTATATTCACCACATTTATTTTCAGCATTCGTGCATTTCAGCACACCTGTTCAGTTGCTATTTTTGTCTCTTACAAATAAAGCTCTTGTGAAGCTGACTGTGTAATTGTTTCAGTGATCATTTTCCACTCTTTTCTTATAAAAGAGTTATCTCTGCTATGGTTTCTCTGCATGTATCCAACCATTCAATATTCTTTCTAGAATTAAAATTTTACCTTTATATGAGCTTGATTCTTCGGTTGCACTTTCTGTGTGGTACCATGGGACCAAAAATTCTGTTTGCTTTCTTCATCATTCTTCTTCTGTGCTGACTGCTGATCCTCCTAAGCTTCCCATGTGGATGCCTAATACCCAACACGCTGGTGGTTGGAGGAGGTAGCTGAAGGATGGTGATTAGCCTGTGAGGATGGACTTAACGATTGGATCTGTTGGAAGGGTACATTTCTAAGGAGGTGCACAGGAAAGTTTTCTTATGTTTTTTTCTGCCATGGGAGGATGAGGAAAGAAAATGGTCATGTCAAAACCAAAAAGAGAATTCTCACCAAACCTAACTATACTGACATATTCTTCTCAGACTTACTACTCACAGAACTGTAGGAAAGAACTTCTGAAGTTTGCAACACCAAGCTATCTATGACTATAGGATCTCGCACACTATGTGACTAGGATTTAGATGCTTGTCTCTAAGATACTTGTGAAATAAATTATTGATTCAATAAACCTTATCCCAGTGATATATAACTTATATGTCCTTTCTGGTCTTAACAATATGTTTGAATTTACTAATTAATATTCTTCTTCAGTTGAAAGTGAATTCTTTCAAACCCCTGTGTTGAAAAATAGAGCAAGAAAAATTCCAATGTGTACGTATTTGGCACTAAAACCTCAGATCTACGCATGGAGCAACCCTGTCTTACAGCTAGAAAATTGATGCTCCTTTTCTAAAAAGGAGCAAGTCACACACAACCACAGGGACGCCACTGTGACAAAATGCTATATTTAACTGCTCTCCCACTATAGTGATATGATAAAATGAAAGCCAACCCTGTTGCTTTTGTCTTATGATAGACCCCATGAAAAAAGCTCACAGAGCCGCTATGTTATTTGCAGTATGCAGGTGTACAATTCTCTATTTCATAAGACACAAATAAGCCTGGGCATATTTGGTAATTACTGTGTTAATACAGAGTAATTGCAGAGCTATTTCTTTTCCTGGAAATTATATGGTTATACTTGGAATTACCATAAAAATGAAAAACTTGTAGTTGCCAGTAAATGATTGCCTTATAATTACAAAATAATTACACAGTTATTTAGGCTTAGGGATATAAAGCATGGGACAAAATCCATATATTTCTTGTCAGAGCAGTCAAGGTCCAAAACTAGCACTCATTTTAGGAGTTACCCTTAAGACTTTCTGAAATTCTGAAAAACTTTAACTTCTCTGGGAAGGAAAAATATGTCACAAGAGAGATAGCCTCCCTCATTAAAGCAGAATTTTCAGTGACCCCCAAAGCTATTCTACTGTACAAATTAAGTCAGCAGTGGTACTAAAAGAATAGTTCTGCCTACTCCTGGCTGGCTGTGCTTATTCAGGCAGAAGTCAGGTCATCACATAGAGTCTTCATACATTGCTTCATGTCACAGAGTCACCTTGCTGTATGGTAATTGTGCCAATCACTAACTTATTCACCCTTTTCGTCACTTCAAATAATATGTACTTTCTGTTCTTTTTGTATTTATGATTCATAATTTTACTATTATGGTATTATAGCACCTGAACGTTACAATATTTTATGCAAAATATCACTTACAATGCTCAATCCTGCTGTTTAAGTTATTTAACATAAAAGTTTTTATAAAGGAAATGAATAATAAAACATCAGAATATCGGCTGGAAAGATGGCTCAGTGGTTAAGAGCACTTGTTCTCACAGAGGATCTAGGTTTGTTCACCATAACCCAGAAATAATCTCTCTGCCATCCATAGCTCCAGCTCCAGGGGATCTGACAGCCTCTTCTGACCATCATGGGCACCAGGCACACACCTGTGGCACAAGCATATAGTTAAGCAAACCATACACATTAAAATTATGAAGTTAGAAGTGACTGAATAAATACTATAGCACAGAACAATTGAAATTCCAAACTCAAGAAATACAGCTTAATTACTTAGTCGCTTCTATTTAATTGGTTATGAAATTCTGTTTAGTTATTATTTAAATTCTATTTACTTATCTATAGAATAACTTCTATACTGATATAATGCAATGTTTTTATAAGGCACATAATAAAATATTTTAACTTAAAACTTAAATTTATTAATTAATAGAAAGTGATTATTCTGAAGCATTTTAATGTTTCTTGAAACACAATATGGAATCATAGATGCATAATTGGGTAAGCAATATAAGAATTTGTATATTATTAAATTAAGAAACGTATGTAGCAATGAAGCTTAAACTTCACAAAGCTTAAAAACCAACCTTTGGAACAGATTTGTAAATTACTTACTCAGCAAAGAATCAATATGAAGATTATAGAAGGGATTCATAAAACTGAAGATATAATCCATCTCATGGAAATCCATTAGAAACAGACTACATGACTGACATTTTTACAAAAGTAGCATGTAAGTGCTATCTCAAATATATGATATCTCAAAATGGTAATATTAAACACATACTGTTGAGAAGAGAGAGGAACAGAAGCTTGTATATATTATTGGTCTGGTATAAATCACTGGATTGCCCATGATGGGCAATACTAAAAAAGAACCACTACAGGACCGAGCAACTCCATGACTAGGCACACATTCAGAAGAGATGGAATCATTGTGCATAAAAGATGTTTGAATGTTCATTTTTTATGGCAGAACTTTTCATAAGATCTAAAATTTATAATTTATGTAGATATCAATCTAAGTAAATGTAGTTACAGACTGCTCGTGCATTCCCAAAATAATCACATAGAAGCTATTAATTACAACACTGCTCTGCCAAGGGCTTAAGTGTATTCCTGGCTAATGCTTATATCCTAAATTAGCCCATTTCTATTAATCTGTGTATCACCATGTGGTTGTGGTTTACCAGTAAGGTTCCGCTGTGGGGGCTAGATGTGTTTCTTGCTTAATATTGTTTATGCTGCTTGTAATTCTAATTTTTATATTTGATATATGTCCTTATTGTATTCAGTTTTGTATTGTGCTTGGAACTCTCTTATTTAGACAAAAGGGGGAGGTGATGGGAGACCTCCTTTAGCCAATAGCCTTTGAGAGACTGGACCAGTTTGGGCATGGCCTTGGGTACCAAAAGGTGCATGCCCACTAATCACTCTCTCATTTGGATGCTGGGTTTGGTTCCAGCTTCCAGTTCATACAGAGGCCTATGATCAGGCCTATGATCTGTGAACACCTCCTAAATAGAGAACACCTTTATTCTACTCAATTCTGAGCTAGTTTGAGATTATTTTATTTGCATTTACTCTCAAGTAAATTGAATAATATAAAAATATGGGCATGCCATGTCTTTTCTGAAAAGATGACTATACCCTCTTAACTATACACCCAAAGAAAATTGTCCTCTTTTATGTTAATATTTGTCAAACATTTATGTACAGCAATAATGGAAACTAATAGGGTAAGTCCATGGTTAAAATGGGGTGTTATGGGTAACAGACTTTGTGGGTTGCAGGCTTCTTTTAAGGTAAGAAGATGGAAGTTGTGGAGCTGTCCACCATGGAAACCAAAGAGTGATATAAGTTTAACTTGTCATGCTGTTCTGAATTGAGTTTGGAAAATCAGAATACAGTTAGAAATGTTGATAATAAATACTTTTCATAGGGTTTTAAGAGAGAATAGGGATGTCCTTGTAACTGGCTTGGAGAACATCTAGATTATATTTTGGTCATAATCTGCCTATGTTGTACCCATGTCCTAAAACATTAGGGGAGGTGAATTCAAAAATAATGAACTAATTTGTTCAGAGGAAATTTCAAGACAGCATAGCATTTAGACTGTTTCATTTACTGCTCACTGCTTTTAGCTTAACTTTTTGTGAATGATCAGGAAGTAAAGCAGAAAGCTGCAGAAATGTTCAGCCTCATGAGGAGAGGAGCATGGGGCAGTTTATAGCACTGGACAGAATAGAGTAACTATTGCAGAGATCTGAATAATGAAGGAGAAAATTTCCACTCTGCATTGGAAAAAGGAAATGGTATCTTGAGGGTGATGATCTTCTATACAAGGCTCAAGGACATAAAAATGCAAATTTATTTTAATGGCAGATGACTGAACAGATATTGCCACAGCAGGAAAATCCTGCTGGAAATGTAGTCTCACAGGAAATGTTTCCCTAGATTCAGGTACACAGGCACTCAAAGGAGATTAAGGCTAACTGCCAAGCTGGAGAGAGAACTCAGGGTTCCTTTCAGCATCATTCTGATGTGGCAAACATGGCATTTAAAACAGTTGTAAAATCATGGGGGTTTTCACCAATGTTCCTAGAAACTGCAAATGCCAAGGAAGAGTACCATTTTGTTTAAGTCAGTCTTGAGAGGTCATTGCACACATCTGTGAAAGGGTGAGAGGGCTGGGGGGCCAAACCAGAGCCTTGACAGGCTCTCCTAGTAGCCCTGATAGAGGCCAGAACAATGACAGTGTCTCATAGTCCCTGCCAGGCACCAGGCCTTAGCTTCCATTTACTGGAGGTGACTGGAACTGAGCAAACAGTTCTTGGAGAAAACCACAACCCAGGGCAACCAGTCAACAGGCTCCCCCTTGGCCTTCTGTTGTCTCAGCAGATGACCACAACCTTCTTCTGGTTTAGCAGATGACAACAATCTCCTGATAACTAAGGATAGATTTCCCTAGCCTGCTGCTGGAAGGTCCCTAACCACTAGGACCATCCACCAATCAGCCAACACACCAATCTTTCCTCCACCAGTCATTCACAGATTGATCCCTCCTCCCCAGAATTCCCCTAGCTTTTCTTAAAAGGAGCTTGTGATGGTCTTGGGGGTCACCATGTGCCACTTCAACGTTGGAATTAAAATGCTCTTATTTGTCATGTGTGTGGCTGTTAGTCTTTTCTTGGGGGCTTCTCTCAGACCCTAACAAAGGGAAGGCCTGCAGTACAGACAACGGGGTCATGTATTAGGAATTCCTGTGGGAGCAGTGGGTCCATATGTACCAGGAAATGCTGTGGGAGCAGAGGGGTCCAACCCCAAAGTGGTGATTGGTGATTTACGGTGAAGCACTGAAAAGTAAGTCTGTTCAAGATGGCTGCAGCTCAGATCTTTCTACTTGGCATTTCCTACTGGTTTTTAATTGTTTTGGTCTGGTCTTTCCTCGCTGCTGTCCTGTTCGCCTTTTTAGAAGTGGAATGTGTATAGGAATTCTGCAACTTACATTTTAATATCACACAGATCATAGATTATCTTTGAATCTGTACTTTTGTAAAATTTTAAATGACTTAAGTTTGGGAGACTTTTAGAGATATAATAAATATATATTTTCATTATGAAATCAAAGCCAGATTATATGAACCCAAAGTGGGATGCTGTGACAACATTAGGTGACATGTTGTCAAGGGGTGGCTGTGATAATTTATTCTTTTTGGCAACTTGACTGGATTTGTAAATGCCTAGATGAATAGTGCAGTACATGTCGGTGATGTGGTGTAAACAGTTAAAATGACAGAAAATAAGAATCTAAAATTTTAAGCTAAGATTCATTTGTTTAATAGAAAGTGGTATATTAGAACCCTATTGACAGTAGCGAGCACAATGTACAACGACATTCTGTGGAGCCACTACTACAAAAACAAATGAAGATAAATACTAAAACTTATGACTCAAGTCTTGCTCAGATAAAATTACCCTCCCCCATCTCAGTATCAGAAGTTACTTTAGCTTGGAAAATAAAACAGGAGTTGGTCAGACGGAGGGCTACAACTCTCTTTCTGCAATTTGAATCTGAAATTTTTTCCATAGGCTCATGGTTTGAATGCTTTTTCTCAGTTGGTTTTACCAGTCATTTCTATTAGGGGGAAGGTCTGGAACATTTAGGAAGTGAGGCCTAGGAGAAAAGTAAGTTGTTGAGGTCATTCTCTGGCTCCCATCTCTGGCCACTCTCTGTGTTTTCTGATCTCTCATTAGATAAGCAGATTCTATCACATGTCCTTGCTGCCAAGATCAGAATTCTTGTGCCAAACCTTCCTCAGAATGGTGAACAGGCACTCTCTGATTCTGTGAGTCTCAATAAACCTTTTGTGTCCTAAGTTATTTCCATCATATATTTAGTTATAGCTTTGTAGAAGTAACTCCAAAACAATTGACTGCATTTACAGTAAAATTTGTAAAATTTCAAGCTTAAAGGCATTCTCAGTACACACACACACGTATACACACACATACACACAAGCACACACACACACACAAACACCAAAACAAAATACAATAGAAAAGAAAATCAAAGCAAGAGAATTAAAAGTTGAATCTTACAGATCTGTTGGAGTTTTACAATTAACTATGGCCTAGCTACTTTTCCAGAATGAAGTGGAGAGAGAGAGACAACTATTCAATACTACTCTGAGAAATTATTATTTAGCAGCAGGTAGGCCTTCAGTGGATTTGTCTATGAAGGAATGTCTGTCTAGTTGAATTTTTAAAAGTATTTAAACTGTCAGATAGTCATTAAGAGAAGTTTGATAGCTGTGGTCAGTAATGGAAAGACAAAGGAAGTCCTATATATACATACTCACACACTGTTTATATATTCCAGCCAAAAATGTCATTGAGGACACAGATTTTGCACTGTAGTCTCTAGGCTTCAGGGACATAATTTTAACAGTCACTAAGGCTGAAATGAAGGCAATAACCATGGTAATCTAAAGTGAAGATGAGTGGATGAGTGAACCAGATGTCTGATACCGCTAGATGATAGCACCTGAATGCCCAGTTTCTAATGATACAGGATCACAGGATATTCAGACAAAGATCTGAAAGCTACCATGCAAGATGAGGAAAAGTAGACAATAGAAATTCCTGAGAGAACAATCATATGCTGGATAGCATGGATAAAGACTTCAAAGCCCATCATCAATTAAATACTGGATTAAAATGTGTTGGAACAAAATTACAAATTTTGTCAGATATGGTGGGTCATTTCTATAGTCTCCATGCTTGGATTGGGGGAAAATTAGTATGAGGATCAAGAAATCAAAAGCTATCTTTGGCTACATAATGTGTTAGGAGATGGCTTGAGCTGCTCACCCTACATCTCAAATAACTGGAAAACATTAGAACTTTTTACATTATTATTATTATTTATTATTACAAATTTTCACCTCCTCACCTCCTCCCATTTCCCTCCCCTCCTCCCATTCCTCCTCCCTTTTCCTCTCCAGTCCAAAGAGCAGTCAGGGTTCCCTGCCCTGTGGGAAGTCCAAGTTCGTCCACCCTCCATCCAGGTCTAGGAAGGTGAGCATCCAAACAGACTAGGTTCCCACAAAGCCAGTACATGGAGTAGAATCAAAACCCAGTGCCATTGTCCTTGGCTTCTCATCAGCCCTCCACGTCAGCCACATTCAGAGAGTCCGGTTTGATCACGTGCTCCATCAGTTCCAGTCCAGCTGGCCTTGGTGAGTTCCCATTAGATAGGCCCCATCGTCACAGCGGGTGGGCGCAGCCCTGGCTGCCCTGACTTCCTTGCTCATGTTCTCTCTCCTTCTGCTCCTCATTTGGACCTTGGGAGCTCAGTCCAGTGCTCCAATGTGGGTCTCTGTCTCTATCTCCATCCATAGCCAGATGAATGTTCTATGGTGATATGCAAGATTTTCATCAGAGTGCCTATAGTATATAATAGGGCCAGGTCAGGCGCCTTCTCCTCAGCTGCCCGAGGAACAAGCTGGGGACATCTCCATGGACACCTGGGGACACCTCTAGAGTCTAGTCTCTCGCCAAACCTAAAATGACTCCCTTAATTAAGATATCTGCTTCCCTGCTCTCATATTCACTCCTAGAAATTTATAACACAGAGGAACTTTGAGAAGTTCAACTATATATTAAGTAATCAATTCAGACAAAAAATGTAGCAACAATTAATTTTTAAAGGAAATGGTAAAGTATATGTGAAGAATGAAAATGAAGAAACCATATAGTAAAACTAGCCAAAACAGTGTTTGTTCCAGTACCGCCTGGGCTGCAGAGAATCCCTGAACAAAAAAGGACATTGGAGCTATGGATGCTTCCATTACAGATTGAGATATTGGGGTTGTGGAGATGACTCAGTAGGTAAAGTCATCCTTGCACACATGAGGATTCAGTTCAGATCTTCAGAATCTAGGTCAAGTTACAGGTGGTATCACATGTCTGTAATTTCAAGGCACCTACAGTGAGAAAGGAGATGCCATCAGGAGGATCTTTGGAAGACAATGGGCCTATTTGATTGACATAAGGATCAGAGAACAGTAAGATGCACTGCTTCAAACAAAGTGGAAGTTAGAGACCTATATCTGAGTCTTTCTGTGACCTCTACATGTTTCCATAGCATATGTTGAATAACTAATATCTCGAGATTAGTTATGCTTTTGTAGCATTCTTGTTTATCTCTAAAATTATTCTCATCATGTCTTTCTTCTCAGTTTTATCTGTTAAACTATTTCTTTCTAATATTTTGACATGATAAGTTTATAGCAATTATATTTGATCATAATCATGTCTGATATTTATTTGAGGCATCTTTCTAATTCTTTTAAGCATTCTGAGGACACATCATATACATATATATATGTATATATATACACACAAAGTACATATGTGACTGTGTATGTGTGTGTTCTTTCATGCATGTGTATTGTGCACTGCTACTAATAATTTGATGAGTTCTGTTGTTCTATGGCATACCACATTGCTGCTTTAAGCTTTTATATCTGAGTGAAAGTTGTATAAATTTGGTTTTGCTCTCCATTTCCTTGGTTTCATTTTGCTCTTTCACTCCATGTCATACTCTGGACATATTCCTTACCAGGGCACCTTACAAAGTCACTAAAAATACCCTGAAATGAATGGTCAACAATGGCAGAGTGTGTGTTATGAAATCTTTTCAATGGGAGGCTGTGCCGTATTTCCCACTTTTCCTAAAACATTAATGACATGGAAACATAATCCTAGTCAAAAGTATAAAGAAAAGGCAGAGAAAAATGTCTTAAAATTACCATATTAAAATTGTTAATTTTCTATTTGTACCTGATGTAAACATCACTTTATAAATTCAATATTAATTTATGAGTGAATTACAGAAATTAATAGCAAAAATTACTACTCAATTATACCAATTTGGCATCAATTATAGGAATACCTTGTGGGTTTTTTTGTACAAAGAAATGAATTTGAGAACATCAGTTGGAATTAATATCTATTTTGTAGGTTTTTTTTGTGACCAACTAAGTAAACTTGGAAAAATGACAACTGCTTTTTACTCTGAATCTTTGTTTAGTAATAAGTGACCAATTTGGGGGAATTAAACATTTAGGGCTCATAAAGGGAACATAAAGGTAAATGTTTATGACAAAAATCATTAGGTGAAATTATTAAATAATACTATTTTACATTTAATTCAATATGCTATTTTCCTGCAAAGTAAAATATTAATCAGTAATTTTCATTTGCAGAGCACATCTTAAATATTCACCCTCCAGTTTCTCCTGATGAGTACTTCAGGTAGTGTTTAGAAAACCAATTACAGCCTTTTCCAGCTGTGTTTTATAAATCTCTTTCTTCCCTAAGTTATTGCAATATTTAACAACATTGAGAAAATAGTTGCCCTACCCATGTAATTCAGATCATTACATTTATTACATTTGCTTGTGATATGCATTAACGTTCATCCATCCATAATTTTTGCAACCTAACAAATCTACCTACATTTGTTTATTGGTATTTTGAGTCTGTATTTATTATTGATGGATGGGACACTCACATACATATATAGAGAGAGGTCAGAGGACAATTTCCAGGCATTGACTCTGTCCTTCCACCATGGGTCCCAGGACTGAACTCAGGTTGTCCAACTTGCACAACAAGTGATTTTACCATCTGCAAAACCTTACAGACATTAATTTGACATTTTAAAGGCGTAATAATATATTTTTAAGCTCTCTGTTCTATGAAGCATTTTATGACAGAAAGCTTTTTGGTTTCATATTATTAAAAGAAAAGACAAAAAGTATAAAATGTAAGGTGGAACTATTCATCTGAATTTTGGTCCTTCATTTGAGACGACCAAAATATATGACTTAGTAAGTACCAGTTATCAAGAAAAACCTGGACCTTTTTCTTTGATGTTGAATAATTGTTACCATTGTGTGCTCATAATGAATAATAGTTTCTCAAATTAAAACCCAATTCCACCATAGTCTCTGTTAAATTCTCTGTCTTATCTTGTATTAATAACAGAGTCATAACGATAAATGGTATTTGGATGGAATGACAAATGGTGACCATCATTATTCTTCCCACTATACGCATAATTCCTTTAAAACAGAATTCAATCAGCCTGGACTAAAACAATATTATGTGAAAACTGGCTTTGCGTGTGCTTGTCTGTGCTTCCCAGCAAAGGCTGCTGTAGTAAGCACAGAGTTCTACAGTTTGGAGTTGCCTCTGGCAGGGTTTCACTGATGCTGCTGCTCACAGTTGCAGCTACCATGCAAGAGTTATATAATCCTGTTTACAGAGAATTGAAGCAGGGCCCCCTTGGTAATATTACAACATCTTCCATATAAAAGCAGTGTCAGAGTGACTGTAGTCATAGATATTTTTTACATGGTGAGTTATGATTGTCTGTTTGACACTTCTGTAGTTAGTAGGTTAAAGTAAACAAGACTCTGATTGTTGGGTATTTGGTAGAGGAGGAAAGAATACTTTACTGTATTATGTGAGTACCCAAAGGCACATCCATGGGGGAATTCCTTGTGTTTTAAATTTTGAAGTAAATCTCATCTCATCTTATTTTATATTACCTCTTCTCAAAATTTAAAGCATTTATCTTTGTTTTTTCTTGGTGAATAGTATCCACTTACAAACTACTTTACCCCAAGGATCTGAGTGTAAGATAAAAATTAGCATAGTTGTGATAAATACAATAAGATTAAAACAGAGAATGAGAATATAGCCAAAATGGGGTTGGAAAAGTTTAATAAAGAACCCATACCACTCTATTGATGTGCCTAGACATAAGTTCTTTTATGCCCTTAGTGAATATGTCCATAACAAACCCCAAATTGTGAAAAGAAGTGCACATTCCCAGGTCTCTTCACAAAAATATCAGCACCACTAAATATCGAGGCCACACTTCCCCTCTAAAACACATACCAGTGTTGGGTCCAGCCCAAAGGGTAGCTTTAAGATCCAGAGAAGGGGAGTGTGGATTGCGGAAAGAAATAGAGAAGGGCGAACAAATAGAGTCGGGAGTGCATCCAGTGAATACTGTGAGTTGCCTCAAGTTTATTATTCAAAGTTCTTATATACCCAAATCCAAAAAGGAGGGAAGGCAAAAAACTTACTTGCCTTGATACCAAGAATAAACAACATACTTTCTTCCACACATCTCCAAACATCAAGTAACCACACCCCAGGTCAAAATATCCTGCCATATAACCTTGAAGAGGCAAGAATTGGTCTGAACTCTCCCATTTTTAGTGAAGTTAGAATGGGTTCATTTCTGTAGTCTCCAACATACCAGTAATGTAGAATTGTTTTCCAAGCCAGGCTGTGATAGTGAGCCTTTAATCCCAGCACTAGGGAGGCAAAGACAGGATGGTTTCTCTGAGTTCAAGGTCAGTCTTGTCTGCAAAGGAAGTTGCAGGAGAGCCAAGGCTATACAGAGAAACCCTGTCTCAAAAGTCCAAAATGAAAAAAAAAGAGAGAAAAGAAGTGTTTACCAAAGAAAATTACCTAGATTATCCTTAGGACACAATGTAAAAGAACAACCATAGGCTTCATCAATAAATTCAATGATTTTGAAGGAGACATAAAGAAACATAAGAAAAAAAAAACAACTAAATGATGTCCAAAAAAACCCCACAAATATGAGACTAATGGAGATGACAAAAATATATTCTAGGACTTGAGAATGGAATTCAATAAGCAGGTAGAAACATTGAAGAGGACCCAGCTGAAAATGAAGACAAAAGTTAAAAACCCAATAACTCAGATATAAAACTCAAAGGAAAACCTTCCAAATGGAGTGAATTAACCAGAAGATACAGTATCAGGACACAAATAAAGTGGAGGATCTAGACCATATAAGCGAGGATTACAAGACACTTTTCAAAAAAAAAAACAGGAGAAATAAACATAGCAGATGAATGACTCATCAAGAAAACATACAAACCTGTGAATTATAAATATAGATGAGGAAGAATCCCAAGCCTATGGCATAGACTAGATCTTCAACAAGATAATAAAAGAAAACTACACACCCACAAATGCAAGAAGCACACAGAACAGCAAATAGAGAAAACCAGAAGAAAAAGGGGCCGTGATATATTATTGTTAAAAATAGTACATACAGAAAGAAACTATATTGAAAATTGTTTGAGAAAATACAAGTCACAAATCCAAGAAAATAACAGCTGAGTTCTCAGTGAAAACTTTAAAATACACTTTAAGATCTAAAAGTCTGCAAAGGTCATCCTAGGCTCACATAGCCAACAAATCATAATTCAAGCAGAAAGCAAAACTTTCCATATGATAAAAAGCCAAAACCCACTTATGTCCAATACACTAAGTCTAAATAAAGCATAAGAGTAAATATTTGCAGGTGAAGAAGATAAATAAAAATGACAACACAAAATATCTGGCACCCATTGAAGTCAATCTTGAGGAAACTTTACAGATATATAACTTTTATATTAAAAAATCAAAAAGTACAGAAATATCCCTAGAGCCAGGCTTCTTGCCAACTCCATAATGGCTCCCCCAGTGAAGATCCATAAGGATGGCCCCAGCTAAGCCTCTAGGCAGTAATGGAGAGGGTGCCTGAATTGGCATGCCCTGTAGTCAGATTTATGATTATCTTAAATATCACC
The DNA here is from genome assembly GCF_000317375.1 of Microtus ochrogaster. NCBI lineage: Eukaryota > Metazoa > Chordata > Mammalia > Rodentia > Cricetidae > Microtus > Microtus ochrogaster. Next base: position 1,420,245 of record NW_004949182.1, read on the forward strand.
ACAGAAACTTCATCCGGCAACAGATGAAAACAGACAGAGTCCCACATCAAAGCATTGGACTGAGCTCCTAAGGTTCAGTTGAAGAGTAGAAGGAATGACAATATGAGCAAAGAGGTCATGACCATGATGGGTTCATCCACTGAAGCAAGCAGTTTACCTGAGCTAATGGGAGCTCACCCACTCCAGCGGGACTGGGAAGGAATAAGCATAAGACCAAGCTAATCCCTTGACTATTGTATGGCTGGGGCAAACTGAGCTGGCCACTGGCAGTGGCACTGGAATTTGTCTCTGCTGCATGTACTGGCTTTTTGGGATCCTATTTCTTTTGGATGTATACATTGCTCAGCCTAGATGTAGTGGGAAGGGCCTTGGACCTTCTACAGTGAAAGGTGCCTTGCCCTTTCTTAGGATTGGAGGGATGTAGGGTAGGAGAGTGTGTAGATGGAATGGGAGGAGGGGAGGGAGTGGGAATTTGGATTGGTATTTTTTTTTAAAAAATCTAATAAAAATGAAAATAAAAAGTGCAGAAATAAACGCTTAAAAGTACAACTCAAAGAGCTGGAAAACAAGGACACACAAACCAAATACAAATATCATCAAAATAATTCAAATTCAAAGCAAAAATCAACAAAATAGAAACAAAGAGACAATACAAAATATGCCTGGGTATAAAATGGAGTTCTTTGACATTACAAACAACATTGGCAGACCCTTGGCCCAAGTGAAAGTAAGAAAGAAAGAAAGAAAGAAAGAAAGAAAGAAAGAAAGAAAGAAAGAAAGAAAGGGAGGAAGGAAAGAAAGGAGGAAAGAAAGAAAGAACAAATCCAAATTAACAGAATTAGAAATGAACACCACAATAGGAATCACAGAAATTTGAAATATAAGGGAATGATTTTTAAATTATACTTCCTTAAACTAGAAAATGTAAAAGAAATGGATGAGTTGCTAGATTCAGCCAAATCATCAAAGTAAAACCAAAAAGAAGTAAAAAATCTATAGCAATAAGAAGATTTAAATAACCTTCTACTTAAAAAAGTACAAGGATAATGAATTCACAACAAAATTCTACAAGAAAATGAAAACTCTACAGGCCATCTTCTCTAAACTATTAGAAAAAGGATAGGAAAGGAAGGAAGAAAGAAAGCATTATTTACCAACAGCTCTTTACTTGGTCTTAAGACTCACTCAGGAGGAGGAATACCATGCCTGATACTGGAAACCCAGCCACCTACTCAGTGTTATTGAAGTCACAGGTGTTAAAAGTAGTTCTCAGTCTTCATCAAGGAAACTTTTCTTTACAATACATAAAGGCCACATCAGAAAACGACAAGGCAAATGTAGAGTTGTGGAGCCCAGTCCCAATGGATACATCTTCAAAATACACTCATACCAAAGGCTCAGGGAATATTCAGAAAAGGAGCAGGATGATGGTAAGAGTCCGAGGATCAAGAAGGTTGCTATGAGACTGTGTCTTCTAGGAATGTTAGAGGTTATGACCTTAGCTTAACACAAACAAGACCTCCAAAAACACGAGCTCACAAGGACACCACCAATAGATATGCCAATTAGGTGGGAAGAAAATCCCAGGAGACTGCAAACCTATTCAAAAAAATTATAGGCAATTAAGGAATGCTGAGAGTTAGAGAAATAATCTTCTCAAAGGAAGTGCACACAAGCTGGTTATCCAATGCCAAATGGTCAGCTGAAAAATAATACATACAAGTAACATACAGAGTGAACATACAGAATAATACATATGTATGTATGTATGTATGTATGTATGTATATATATATATATACACATACATATATTCATATACCAGCAGTTAATAAAAAGGGAGGACCTGAATTTGATTATAAACAAGGAAGTATGTATGAGGGGAATTGAAGGGAAGAAAGAAAAGAGAGAAATGATATAATTATATTGTAATCTGAAAAATAAAATGAAAACATAAAAATAAAAGATGGTCTTAGTTAAGTGAATTTTACCTCCTCCAAGTTCTCTGTCTTCTGTAAGATAGTATTTTTCAGCTGCCAGCTTAATGATTGCGTTACTCATTGACCTCTGACATAGGCTGACTTCTATTTCTCTGGCAGAAATGGCCAGGTTGTATATGATTCCTTTCTTAATTATAAGAACAAGTCTTTTTGGTTGTCTTAGGAACCTTTCTAGCTAAGAAAGGTATTTGTACGTAGTAACTAATTCCACAGCTTGTTCTTTTCACCTTTAGTATCTTTTACTATCAAAATAAATCATTGTATAAATGTCATATATGAGACCAAGATTCCAAGCAGCATATTCTTTTTAAAAATGTTTCAAAACATACTAGATAAAGAGAAAATATCTTATATGTGAATCAGTTGTGTGGAATATCTATACTTCTTACCATAAGATCTACTATCTTTGGTAGGTGAATGCAGTTCTATCTATTTATGATAAGTACATGCAATTCACAAAATTTATACTCTCAGTAGAAGTATTGACATGCATCTAAAAATGCTGTGGAGTTAGTTTATTCCAGGACTTAAGATAGTCAAATGACAATACCATTTCATTAAATTGGTGCTAGTAATGCATTAAGAGTTATTTTACTAAGCATTAATATTTATTTTGAATATTTGAGTCCAAGAAGGCATAAATAAATTCTTCACTTAGTTATTAACATCTTGTTGCCAGTTGTAGGAAAACCACAGTCTCTTGGAGAACTGAATGTATTTTACCTTAAATCATAAATACTAATGAAATCAACTGAAAATGATAGCCATTAATCAACTTTGTCCTGAAATTTCTCCCTATGAATAGAAATAAACTCACTATTAGAAACGGATTGTTTTACAGGCCCCAGTCAGCATTAAGTTTTTATCTTCACATAAGGTTTAAATTTGATATGTAAAGTATGGTATATGAAAGGCATTTACAATCTGTATTTATTCTTCAAATCCTGTGAGCCCAGGTGAAACATCTAGAAGAAAGAGTGATAATCACCAGTGGGAATAAGCTAACTGTTAAAATTTTAAACCAATCTCTTTCAGAATCAAGACAAATTCACACATACAACTTGAATCTTTGTTTTGAATATTATATGTAGATGTCGAAGAACAAATGCATATGACATGAGTATATCCTTGTAAGTTGAGAAATGAGCCAACCTCTTTGAAATTTCCAAATGGGAAATCCTACTATCGTTTAGGCATTCATCATGAACTAGTCCTATAAAAACGCAAATGTATTCAAGCATAAAAGTGCAATCTATGTTGGGAGTGATAAAGAAACCAATTGCAAATACATTTGCTCAAATGCATTGGGATTCAAAAAGAGATGTCTGAGCACTTAAGAGACTGTGTGGCTCTTCCAGAGGACCCAAGTTCAATTACCACGACACACATGGTGGCTTTCAACCATCAGCAACTTAGAGCAGATTTGATTTCTTCTCTGACTTCTGTGGTGCAGGTGCTGCATAGATGTACACGCAGACAAACCACACCCTGACAAACAAAGATAATAAAGAAACAAGAAAGATTTTAAAAAGCTTGACTTTTGTTATATTATACTGGATATTGTGTAAAATAGATGGGTTTCAAAAATTCATATAGTATGTTTTACCATAGAGCTATAGTGCCCATTCATTGATAATATTCATAATGTTTAGGTATCAGAGTTTCAGAAGAAGACTTTAACAAAAAGTTTCCAGCAAAAAAGCACTCAAATGACTTTACATAAAAGACCCTGAGCTATATATAAATTTCAAAAGAGAAAAAAGAAAAATATTTTGAAATGATTTTATTTACTATCAAGGCTTCAATTGTGTCTAAATATATATTTAATTTGCTCATATTCCTGGGGATGTGTAAGGAGGAATTTATCTCTTCCTGACCAATATAACATTTATAAGCTATTGATTAACTTCTGTGAGGGCACACATTTTAAAAATGCTCTATTGTATACCCTTCATTCAGGACTAGCAACTGAACTTTGGGGAAATCAATAACATCTTTTTAATTTTTGAAAATTTTTTTACAATTTAAATTATTATAATAAAGCATTTTGTGTACTCTTATCATTAAAGGGCAAAAAATTATTTGAGTCATTTTCCACAAAACTAAAGTGTTAGAAATAAGCACAAATATATAAGAAAAGAGAAAGTTCAGACAGAGACAGATATACAAGTTTCATGAATTAGTTCTATATTAGTCAAACTTATATTAGTTTAACTTAGTCAAGAGATAACAGTTATGACTTAATTGATATATATTTTAGTATCTAATTTGTTGTAATATTATATTTTGTATCATATACATCAGACATTATATATTATGTAATGTTATAATATATAATATATGTTATATTAATATCCAATACATTCACACATATTCTCATACATAAGGTAGATGGCATGAGTTAAGATTTCTTAGAAATTTATTCTTGCATCTTAACTTTTGCTCTGGCAATTTTTTTGAGTAATTAACAACGTTATCCATGTGACTGATTCTTGAAAACATTAAATTTATGACTTTCCCTAAAATGCATTGCAGTATAATTATGATATTGAGCTGTAAAATTTTTAAATTTGGTGGGAATAGGTACAAAAATAATAAACAATATCATGTGTGGGTAAACTGTGATCATTTTATCTAACTATGAGAGCACTACTTTGGACCAAACCATCAAATCTTATATGCTCTACTTCTGCAATCCAGGCCAAGGTTGTTGTAAAACTATACTATTAAAAGTCACATTACAAATGAAAGGTGTGTTATTTCCTGTGTTCTTGGAGGAATGTTTGGAAACAATGAAGTCAGAAAACAGACAATGCAAAACTTATGGGCACATAGATGCCTTTGGCCACAAAAATAACTTTGTGGTAGAAGAAACTGCTGCCAGTAGCAGCTTAAAGGAAGAGAAACCTTCTAATATTAACCCGTCTGCCCGAGAGTCTTGAAGACTTGAACATTGTATAAGATAAATGAAGGGTCCTTTGGTGTGTCTGAGGCTGGCTGATAACTCACTAAGCAGCCTAGATGCACCTCATCTCACAGTCATCTTATTTCAGAGTCCTAGATTCAGTTTATTATTAGATTATAGTTCATTATTAAAAGGTAAAATTAGAGTAATGATGCCTGTCTCATACTTGACAACTAACATTTCTCATATACATATGCTTTTCACTATATTACCCACAATGCTTTGCTCTCCATCATATATTTAATATATTTCCAGGGTTTACAGGAACATGCATGAAGCTGGTTCCATACAGAAAGTAATGCAAGTAGAAATAATGCACACAAACCCGTGTGTATTGATATTCTCCACAGAATAACAAAATTATGTGATTGAAGCTGAGAGTGAACCAGCTAGAGCATCTTACTTGTAGTGCCGTCATAATAAGAGATCATTCCTCCCAGGGGTTGAAGATGATCATATTCTGCTGATAGCAGTCTTTCTTTGAGTCCTCTGGCCTCTGGCCACTGAAAGCTGCCAGCAAAGCAGAGAAGTAAAAAAAAAAAAAATTATTTTTTTTAAAAACTACATTTGTGTAGTGAAAGACACAAAGGTTCAGAAGCAATGTTTAATATTTCATAAAGTCTTATTCATTCTCCATCTCTAATTTAGATTTAATTCTTGTTTTTTTTTTCAGTTTTTTTATTGAGAAAATGAAAAAAAAAACAAGTTTCGCCTCCTCCCAGCCTCCCATTTCCCTCCCCCTCCTCGCACTCCTCTCCCCCTCCCTCTCCAGTCCAAAGAGCAGTCAGGGTGCCCTGCCCTGTGGGAAGTCTTAGGTCCTCCCCCCTCCGTCCATATCTTGGAAGGTGAACATCCAAACTGGCTAGGTGCCCACAAAGCCAGAAAATGAAGTAGGATCAAAACCCAGTGCCATTGTCCTTGGCTTCTCATCAGCCCTCATTGTTCGCCATGTTCAGAGAGTCCGGTTTTATCCCATGCTTTTTCAGTCACAGTCCAGCTGGCCTTGGTGAGCTCCCAGTAGATCAGATCCACTGTCTCAGTGGGTGGGTGTAATTCTTGTTTTTTCTAGAAGGAAATTTCTAAATTAAACTTCACACACACATTGCATACACTGAGGGTTCAGAGTAGAAGTTCTTAGGATTTTGTATTTTGAATTATAATCTACATAGTAGTAACACCATTGCCTGTGTCAGGAAAGAGATTCTGTGCATTAGTTTTACAGAATAGTAATCTGGCAGATATGAGAATAGGTCAACTACCTGCAGTGTCTTTCTGACTTGCAAAAAATATAATTTGGAAATATTTTAGTGAATCAAAATATTTTCTTTTCACTGATTCTTTCATTTGAGAGCCTTATTTTAAAACAAGCATTGTGATTCTGTGGGAACTCATTTTCTCCTCTCAGCCTGACACCTGGAGAACTAACTGAGAAAGAAATAATGTTGAATGCATTGTGAGTCACCAGCAGCTGATGGATAAAGTGCAGCAATGGCCTTCGCTCCTCACCTGACAATTTGTCTGCTAATGACACAGGACGCGAGGCAAACCGTGGGTTTTCTACTTCCAGATCCTGTCAGCAGAGCTGATCACAATAACTGACTTCTGTTAGTGGGCTGAAGGGATGTGACAGGGATGGCCTGGAGACTCAGACATTTAAGGGTTAAAGTAACAGTCACTTTCTCTATCCCAAGCGAAATCATCCCCCTAACTTTCACACACATGCAGCTGTGAACAGGATTTTCTCAGGTCCAAATAGCTGTGGCTTGTCTGCAGAGGGTTTCTTCATTATCCTCTTCCCTTATGGTAATCAATTCATTGATTCCTTTCTCTAAAGCCAGTTGCTAAGTTTACATTCTCTAAAGTATTTTTCTTTTTTAGCTTTTAAATATCTTCATTTACTTTTATCAGTGGAATTAAATCATATGACCTTTCAGATGAGCAGAAAAGCCAGAGCTACTGTAAGGCTTGCTGCTTAGGAAAATGCTAAAAATGGACAGGAAACAACTGTGATTTTGTGGAGTGATTTGACCCAGAGACACATGATAACAGATCACTTTTAAGTAAATTATTAGGGTGGATTGTGTGTCTGTGTGTGTGGGGGGGGGGTGAGGGAGTGTCAGTCACAAAGACAGAGAAAGAAAGATTCTTACCATGCTACTTTCTGTATTTAAACAGATCTGATCCAGTCATCAAACACATTATTTCTTAAGTACAACGACCACTCAGTCTTGTTCTGTTGGCCCCATACCATAAGGAAATGGAAGGTTGTGAGTTCTGAGGTATTGGAGACAGTGTGCATGAACCTCATGAATAGTCTCTAACTCCACACAAGCAACCTTCACATTTTTTTTTGGCCCTGCAATTTAGTGAGAAATCACAGAATCTATTTATAAGCATAAAAATTCAGATCATGGACCAATGGTAACTCAGAGACTATATGTGTGAAGAGCTGCCATGAAGAACCATAGAGCTTTAAGGCCTTTATTTTTTTCTTCAATTTTTCACTATTTTTTTGTAGTAGTCAGAAAGGCAGTTACTCTACACAGGTACTAAGATTACATCAACTTAAAATTCTGTGGAATGAAGCTTTTTAAAAGGGTGGGGGGAATAGAAGCCTACTTAAGTCACCATTTCCACCTTTTATGGAAATGAAGTGAAAATATTTATTTTCCATATGTGATTAGGATATTTATAAATATGTCAATAGTTTTTCTCTCTTTCAAATTTTGACACAATAGACTTTTACCAATATACTAAAAGTCCTTCCTGTTGGTCCTCTGAGACTATTTTTTTCAGTATTCTGGTAGAATTTAAAATTTGAAGGCAGCACCAGATTTGTTTTGCACATTGTGATGCTGACAGCAAGGAACCATCTTTGGTTTTGTCTAACTTGCATAAATGAGTTCATAAACTAGTGTGTGCTGCAGCACGCGTGCCCACTGATGTACAGGAATTTATATTCTGGTTCACAAGAATATCTTGATTTTCACACTTAAAGCTTGCCTTACAGAAAAAGAGCAGTGCCAAATACTATCAGTTAAATTAGCAAGGACAGTTCCAGGGAAATTGATTTCTGTAGGTCAAATTCCCTGAAATCACTCAAATGCCCTTTTGCTTTTCAGGTACCCCATTAATCTTTATAGAACTCCACTGACACTAGTGGCAGCTGCTTTCCCATACAGGGCTAAGGGCAGATGTGAACAGTGCATGGTGGTCCAGGGATTCAGGTCTAATCCAACAGAACTCATATTAGGCCTTTGAACTAAACAGAAAATGATATCGAGGGGCTTTGTAAAGACAAGGGTGTAAATTACAACAAAGTGCTCACCGTAACCTTGCGGAAGCTGCATTGGGAGATGCTTGTTTCTTGAATTGTTTCCCATGTCATCTTATGAGGCCTGAAATTTATTATTTAATAAGTTCTTGACACACAGCATATGGAGTGTTTCTTTTCCTTCCTTCCTTCCTTCCTTCCTTCCTTCCTTCCTTCCTTCCTTTCTTTTCTTTTCTTTTCTTTTTCTATTTTTTTGAGATAGGGTTTCTCTGGAGCTTTGGAGCCTTTCCTGGAACTAGCTCTTGTAGACTAGGCTGACCTAGAATTCACAGAGATCCACCTGCCTCTGCCTCTTGAATGCTGGGATTAAAGATATGTGCTACCACCCCCAGTTTAGGTAAACTCCATCTCCTCTTCTTGGTGTACTCCTGTTTAGAGAGGATGCCAGTTTAAGGGAGGCAAAACCATGAGATCAGACCCAAATTTGCATAATCCATCAGTGATGAGACGAATTCTGGATGGAGACAAAGCAAAGTTTGACAAAAAATAATGCAAAGACATTAGGAAAATTCAGTACGATGCCCAAGTCCAGGTGGAACTATGCAGAGTCCTTGGAGCTCATATTTTATGATTCTATGAGAGTCATTCTCACCAGGAAGAAAAAAATAAATAAAAATTGCCCTGGATTCCCAAATGTTCTAGCCAACGGCTATAGTTTTTTAACAAATGATGATAGAAAAGGTCAAGAATAATTAAGAGGAAGTAGATTTGGACGTGTAGACTTATTAGTTCCTTCTTTATTTCTTGAAAACTCCCATTTGCATTATGTGTCTTTATTTCTGATATAGCAGAGGAAAGGCATTAGCAATCTATATGTGAATATGAAACTCAGAGAGACTCTGTCCACATATTTAAATTGGTATTTACAATTAGATAGTAGTGTTAAAAATATTGGCTATTTATACAAAATGTGAGCAATTTATTGTGAGCATTTACAAAGTGATGTCAAAGTACCGACTTCAGTAGAGGACAAGAGAAGATTATGGCGATGTTAGGGATGGCGTTATCCATTGCTAGCAAAATCAAGAGAAATATGGTAATTCTTAAGAAACAGCCCTGTTCTCCCAAGCAGAGTCCTCTTTCATGTGAAGATGAAAGAAATTAAATATAGACAGACAGATAAAGAGGATTTATACTATTTTCAAAGTAATTTATTTCCAGTACTTACTTTCTTGGCTTTATTTTCTGCATTAAACCCTATAAAAGCTCTCTTGATTAAGTTCCCTCAAGCACCGATCTGTGAAACAGTCCAAAACATACATGGGTTTGGTCATAAAGTGCATTTTACACATCTTGTCAAAACAACAACAAAAATCAGGAGAATATCTGGAATCTCATAAAACAGAGTTGAGGAGGGAGAGAGATGCATTAAAAGCTTCTAATATCTGACACTTAGGAAGTCACATGAGGGTAATTCACACACTTCTGAAAGAGTCACTCCAAGGAGAATATTCTTTCTGTTTGCAGGGCTGCATACAGACAGGCTTTATTTGTCATTCTTCCTCTAGGCATGCTGCTAAAGTTGATAGAAATAAGAATGACATGTTCAAGATGATGCACCATTTCATCAAAAAAAAAAAAAAAGGAAAAGAAAAGAAAGGAAAACTGATGGCTTATGAATTATCCACACTGGCAGTTTTAAATAAATGTCAGATAAAAAATGGATTAAAAAAATGGAGTGCATTTTCACACTCCAAATTTAAAATTTGAAATGTTTTTGTCCTTTCAGGTAGTGTGTATTGTTGTAATATGAGCGGCGGGGCTGCGTCCCCGGCACCCGGCCGCCAGCATGGCTAGCTTTACCCGAAATAATTACACGGAAGCTGTATTCTTTTGAACACTGCCTAGCCCCATTAGTTCCAGCCTCTTATTGGCTAGCTCTTACATATTGATCTAACCCATTTCTAATAATCTGTGTAGCCCACGAGGTGGCTTACCAGGGAAGATCTTAATGTGCAGCTGTGTCGGGTGGGAGAATCATGGCCACTCACTGACTCGGCTTCTTTCTCCCAGCATTCTGTTCTGTTTACTCCACCCACCTAAGGGTCGGCCTATCAAATGGGCCTAGGCAGTTTCTTTATTAATTAACCAATGAAAGCAACAGATTAGAAAGAAATCACTCCCATATCAGTGTGTGTGTGTGTGTGTTTATGTTTGAATCCAATTATCTACACCATGGCACACATGTTCTTACTCTCCAACTTGTTTGATTCAGGGTCTTTGTTTAGTCATGCTTATACTATTAATAATTGACCTGTGAGCTTGTGGGATTCTGGGACTCTCTTGACTCTGCCTCCCATTTCCATACTGTAGTTCAAAGATTGCAGATGCTCATTGTAATTTCCTGTTTTTGTGTAGGTTCTGAAAACCTGAACCGAGAAACTAAAGTTTGTACAGCAAGTTAATCCCTCTTCCCAGCCAATGCAAGAGTTTTATTAACAAGTTGACATTGATTATGTAGGTCTCCCCTTAGTTCTGACCCATGACTTTGCTGGAGTTTGTATGGTGCAATAGGTACCGTGCAGATGTGACTATAGGTAACCCTTTTAGAGTCTTATGACATTTTCCTATGTTATAAGCATGGTGATAACAGTAATGGTTAGTGACTGAATACTTGAGGAATTGCCACGTTCTTATGTTAGCCCTTAAGATGGCAATGTGATGTCATGTGGAGGAGTATATTTGAGGAAGCACTTAGGTCATTAAGGAAGAATCTGCATTCTTGGATTCATTGCCTCATTAGGAGATAAAAAGAACACAGTCTCTGTCATTTGGTAATACACTAAAAATATATCTATTTCTTTGGCAGAAGTTGCATGGAAGGAGGAAAATTTTGTGTGTCTCACCCCTAATCAAAGAACTAGAGGCAACTAATGAGTTCTGGGAGAAGGAGAATTAGTATCTTCTTGAAAGAAACTCTACTTCCTTATTGCTTGTTCAAAGAATTGCCAGCCTTGAAACTATATATGCACCACCAACAAAAATAGACAAAGTGATATATATGCATACCACATATGTATGTAATAACAATAATCAAAAAAGAGGTCATCAACTAAAGTGTTTGTATGGTAGGAGTTCAGTGGAAGGTAGCTGGGAAGGGTTTGTTTTGGGAGATGATATAATTCTATTTCAATTGAGAACATATTTTAAAAATAAAACTTGGCCCTGCTAGTATGTTGATCTTAAACTTCCAGGGTCTAGAGTTTAGAGAAATTAATATTTACTGACTAAAGTACCAAAGCAGAAGATAATCTCTTATAGTCAAAACTAAGATGGCAATATTAGCATGTGAAATTTCCCATGTTCTCTCCAATATATACAATAAAGATTTTCATGGTATTTATAGTCATTACTCACTGAAACAAGAGAGCTTATTGCAGTATCTTTATGTTACCAGTTATTGGGAAAAAAAAACAAGATTGGGTGACATTGTATATGATTCATATGAAGCTACAGATCTGATGTATTTTATAGCTGGAATAAGATAACAGTTCTAAGTTAGCTGTTATGGTGTATTCCTGTAAGAGCTGGACTAAGATGAGGTAACCTGAACTATACAATAAGAGTAAGGTGGCTTGATGCTGCATATGAATCTTGAATCCTGTCTCATTAGTCCTTTTTCAAAATTAATTACTCTGCTTGGGGCAGAATTTACTTTGCCTTTCCCTATGCTTTCACTCCCAATTTCCTTGCCTTTTGCTATCTAGTCTTTGTTTTTCAGAAATTTTTCATTAAGTAAAAGAAAATATGTGGATCTGGAGCTGGGGGGATGCTTAAGCAAGTAAACTGTCTTCTGTGAAAACACGAAGATTTGAGGGCACACTCCAACACCCATGTAATAAGTGGAGCAGAGTAGCACAACACAGCTGTTATTCCAGCACTTAGGAGGCATATGGAAGGATCCGTTGGTCCTGCTGGCGAGTAGGTCATGCCAAATTAGTGAGAGACCTGGTATCATGTAACAAGTAAATAGTTACTCACTTTGACACCTGACATTGGCATCTGGCCTCCAAAATCCCTTGCACATACATATGTGTGTGCACACACCCAAATAAGAACATGTACACATAAATATGTTGCACAGATATGTGTAAATATGGCATATATATATACACACACACACACGTGCATATATATATACACATATACATGGTCACAAATACACTTATCTAATGCTGGTCTATATAACCTTAACACATGTACATATGGAACTTTCCTGTGATCCTGGGTGTAAATAAACACATGTAAATTTCTTACTATCTTTGAGTACTCTGAGGCTCACTGTAGCATTGCCTTCCTCCTTAATCTAGACACATCACAACTTCCCATACTGTGATAATTTGAAAGCTTTCATTCTGTTGTTGAACCCTAGAGATTATATTTGATGAGAGCATAGGGGAATTGAAAATTTCAGAGCAGCTAGCTAGAGGCCATTCTCAACACAAAAGAGAATGTAGGTATTGCATACTTTACAGTTTTCTTCCCAGCACTGACCTTGCTTCTAACATAAAATGAAAAACAGTAACAAGACAATGATCATAATTTATAGTGGTTCACTGAAGGTCAGATAGAATATTTTTAGCCTTCATAATAAACAAATTGAATCACTGCCTGATTCCCATGGTCAAATGATGTACACAAATACAAAAAATAATTGGTCGTGACAGATTATGTGAACTCTGCCCAGTTAGCAACTACATAATTTGCACTGGCGTCATAAAAGCATGCTGCTACACACCCACACTAACAAACTGCTGCACAGATCCTGAGAAGGAGCAGGCTCAATTACAAGAAGGCACATTCTGAAAATCTAGCATACCTAGTGATAAAAGTTGGCTGAGCTGGTCACCCACTACACTTTGGAAATGCAAACGTCCTGGAGGGACTGGAGAAGTGGCTCATTGTCTAAGAGTGCCTAATACTCTTGCAGAGGACACAGGTTCAGTTCTGAAAACCCACATGGGTACTAACAAATTCCAACACAAAAGTTATGATGCTCTCTCTGGCCTCTGAAGTCACCTGCACCAAAGTGGTACACACAACCTCATTTAGGCATACATACATACCTACATACACACATACATACACACATGCACAAGTTTTTAAAAATCTACTTGATTTTTTGCTTATAATTGTGAAAATATTTTAAGCCTTCATAGAGATGATAAATTCAAACAGGATGACATCTCTCACAACTTTCTGCCCACAGCAGAAACCCTATATATAATTCTTCAGTAACACAAAAGATTTGAGAAGTCGCTTTATCTAGTGTTGTTCTTTTTCCTTTTTTTCCATGAATCCATTTTTATTCCATTAAATCTTGCCTACATAAAGCAGTTTGATGAATTCATACATCCATTTTTCTTTTCAAAGTCTTTTGCGATTTCTCCTTCCTCCCTACTCCACATAGAAATATATGTTCTCTTTACATTATGATTGTTTATGTTACATATGTTTTTGATGAAGGGGCATAATACAGTCTCTTCCATATTTCTTTAAGTATTTATGTACTGTCCTTTACCACAAACTGCAGGTTAAAACACTGTATTTACATGTGATTCTTAAGAATGTAGTTCAAATTCTGCTACTAAGGTAGTATTTAATGACTATTTGTTGAAAAACATGATAGATTCTCCATAAGGAGAACCTGAAATTAATACTTTCCTACCATGATTTATTAAGGAAATGCACATAGGAGAGAGCCATAAGAAAATGTGGGAAGCACAAGAAGAGGTAGAAAGACCAAGGCAAATACATTATTTCAGCAGAGGTTTAGCCTCAGCATGATTCATCAGCTATAAAGCATGAGTCATTCATTTTTGAGGAAAAGGCACTGCTCCCTGATCACTTTCAACTATTTGTTATGGACTACCTTGAGAAAGGATGAACATAAACATGGTCAGACATTATGAGCAAGACGGTGTGGTCTTCTGAAGGAGCCTCAAAGAGCACACAGCCTTGGGAGAGGGGAGCTATTTTCATTCACAGGAACTCTGGGTGGGTATGAATATGTTGTGCAGAGAGAGAGAGAGAGAGAGAGAGAGAGAGAGAGAGAAGATTTCCTACAAGGACAATGGGTGAATTTTAGGGTTCTTCTTAGACACATGTAACATATCCCGATGAAAATCCAGCTAAAAAGCATCTTCAAAATTCTGAAAATAAAATTTCTACATCAACTTCCTATTCCTTTTGCAGAAGTAAATTCAGGAACAGAAAATAAACATGAAAGGGCAAGATAGATAATTCAGTCTGCAGTACAAATCTAGGCTTCAAAGAATTATGAGTAATGATTCATGTGAAGTAGCGATGAATGTAGGGTACAAGAAAGAATTCATACGTAGGATGGAGATATCCCATTAAATTCGAGTTAATGTGCAATTCAGATATCTTCTTTGTTTTATAACTGATAAATGACAATATTAAGATCTCTATGATCTGCTTTATATTATTCTGGTAGTAACAGTGCTATGAACACAGTTCTGAATAAGTATGTTTATAAACTTTGCAATATGTTTATTTTAGGGTCAGTTATGCTATTTCCACTATCATTTCATTTTACTTAACTACGATGTTCAAAACCAAACCGAGTCTTGGCAGAATACTCTCCCAATCCTTTTTGGCAAGAGGAAACTGACTCTGATAGTTAAGGATTTCTTTGGAAGTCTACATGAAATAGAGAAGCTAAGCCAATTTCTCAAGTTCAGCTTTAAGGAAACCACTAATCACTTCTCCTAGTTACTTACTTCATTATTATCTCAGTTTATTTTCTTCAGGGTGCTAATCACTATGTAAAATGTTCTAAATTTATTACTAATTTGTTTTTACTGTCTGCTTCTCTTCCTAAGTAAAATCTAATGTCTTTAGAAATAGTTTCTTTCTTGTTGCTCAATGAAGAATTCTTAGCATAAGCCCTTTCTGGAACACTGTTGGTAAAGACTAGGGGAAACTAGATAATACCCAGGCTACATTATCAAAATATTGTATTAGTTTTAACATATGAACTATATTATGTGTATTTACCTTTAGAAGAAATAAAATATCACATTGGCTAGAGTTGATCTGTGATCTATGTGAACCAAAGACACGTACACCACTAGTATTAGTATTCAATTACCCATAAATTATAGGGAGCTTTGACATATTGTTTTCAGATTCCTATCTCAAAGTTTCTAAAAGTCCATGTACTTTGACATTCTCATATTATTAAAAATTTTACTCAAAAACAGTTCATAGAGCTGTCACATAGCTCTTGAACTAGCATGATACCCAAAGAAAGAAAGTCATCTTGTCAATGCATGGTGTTTCTATGTCTGTTTTCTCTTTTCCTTTCTTCCTTTATTTGCAGAATGGCCTCTTGACAATTTTTCTGCTGGTGTCTTTAGATACTTGAATAGAAATTCATACCTTTCTAAAGTGTGATATCTTTTGAAATGTTTTGGATTCTTTATTGATGGATTATGGTTGTAGTTAGATAATAATGGTAATCTAAATTCATCTCTATGGTTTGAAATAATATATGCCAGATTAGATATTGGTTTATTAAAAAAATGGCTATTAGTAATGGAATATCCATTAGAAGAACAAAGGAAAAAGAAGGTTGATATTTCATATAATCACATAGATCACATAAATGCATCTCTGTATATCTGAGATAACCTGTTCATGTTGATTTGGTCATCCCCAGCTGTGAATATGTGATTGCTGGCTGGCATCACCAAATATCTGCCTCCTTCCTTTCTCCACCAGTCCATCTGTAAGAAGTGAGTCACTGAAGAATGCAGAACAATCTTCGAAAGCAGAATGATTTTTCCTTAGGTTTAGTGGTAAATGTATGCATTTATAGTCATGCAAGAGTTACATATGTTCATTATGAAGCTTAATTCTGTTTTTTAATTCTTGTAGAAAAGTATGGAATAATCAAGCATATCAATTTAATTCTGTATTTGTCTATGTAGTACACTAAATGCTTGACTGTATATTCAATGATTTAGGGATTATATATTGAGTTACCACTATTTTTAGATTCACATCTAAATTTTTACTGTGTGCACAGAATAGCTAGACCCAAGTTCAATTCAAAAAATTGAAGGTCTGTTCATTTTAAGGTGATATCTGAGCTACATAAGAAAAACAGAATTTGATGTAGGATTCTCCTCTGTAGGCTGTTAATATGTTTATTGCTTTTGGTTAATAAAAAAGGTTCTTTTCGCCAATAGGTGAACAGGAAATAGTCAAGGTGGAA
>NW_004949182.1:1436883-1447143 GCF_000317375.1 Microtus ochrogaster
AGAGAGAGAGAGAGAGAGAGAGAGAGGGAGGGAGAGAGAGAGAGAGAGTAGGCAGAGTGAAAGAGAGAAGCCATGTAGCTCCCAAAGGGTACAGACGCCAGAAGAAACCTTACCGGTAGGTTACAACCACATGACAATGCACATATTAATATAAATGTGTTAATTTAGAACAGAAGAACTAGCTAATAAGAATCATGAGGTAACAGGCCAAGCAGTGTTGTAATAATACAGTTTCAGTGATTCTTTTAGGGAAACGAATAAATAACCTCCACCTATAAGAATTCATACCATCTGAGTTAGCAAGTTTTTTCTCATTTACCAAACTACTCAATGGTGATTTAATAGATAAGTGAGAAAAGGTACAGTAAAATTAAATGGAGGTCTAGATGCTCTAAATGAATAGGCTGAGAAATATTCAAAGAAATGCTTTGGAGTTTGCCAATGAAAATATATCTGAAAAAATAAATGTTTTATATTGGAAAGCAATGAAATTTAGGATCTGTTCTGAGATTCTTACCACATTTCCAAATTAAACAAAACCTTTTAGGCTCATGGTACCAGTTCATTTTTACCAGTTGCCCTGAGTAATTCAATTTGCTTGTAAAAATAAGCAAATAAGGAGCTTATGATGCTTAATCTCTCCTCATCACACAGGTCAACTGCAAAATTTCAAATCTGTTTTGATTTTTTTGTTTCCAAAACACTTTTCTTACTGCAATGCACAGAAAATAGACTTTGATTTATGTTGACATCGACTTTTTCCAATTATGATTGCTAAAAGCAATCTATGAAAAAGAAAGTTTCTGAAACAATATAGCTCTGGGCTGCCCTAGGCATTTTTTAAAGTTAGAGTTTCTGGGTATTTCAGGATTTTTAAGTATTTCATTTTCATCTTTACTTGAGCTTCTTGACTGTGTTAGTCCCTAAGTGGTTCACATCTGTGCCTCCTCCCAAATATAAAAAAAAAATACTGAGGTATATATGATGTGCTGTGGTATAAGTGTTTACAAAGATATTTGCAAATTCTGTTTTTAAATTTTTATTACTTTATAAATAATATCATTCAAAATTTCCACTTCCTCCCCTCTTCCCATTTCCCTCCCACTCCCTCCTCCAGTCCTAAGTCCTGTAGGAAGTCCAAGGCCCTCCCCCCAACATCCAGGCCTAGGAAGGTATGCATCCAAACAGACTAGGATCCCAAAAAGACAGTACATACAATAGAGACAAATCCCAGTGCCATATCATTGGCTTCTCAATCTGCCCCAATTGTCCGCCATGTTCAGAGAGTCCACTTTTATCACGTGTTCTTCAGTCACAGTCCAGCTGGCTTCAGTGAACTCCCATTAGATCAGGCACACTGTCTCAGTGGGTGGACCAACCCCTCGTGGTCCTGACTTCCTTGCTCATAGTCTCCCTCCTTCTGCTCTTCAACTGGACCTTGGGAGCTTAGTCCAGTGCTCTGATGTGGGTCTCTATCTTATCCGTTTAAAGATACATTTCAATGTTACAAAAGAATTTCATAAAGTAATTTCTTTACAAACTTTCCAAAAAAGAAGCAATTGATCAGCCTCATGGACAGTCTTAAATTTTGGTAGTTGAGGTGAATGGTTTAGTTAAACTCAAATAAATTTGACTTAAGCCCTTCTCTGAATTTAAGTAATAAAGTTTTTCAGAAGGCACCTTCAGACATGGTGATGTGTGTATTAGTCTGTAACTTAGCATGGTTGTAGTTCAGCAGAATTTACAAATCCAATCATAAAAGCTGATCTCCAGCCGTCACTGACAAAGGCCATTGTTAATCGCAACCATTCAGGATGCACAGACATGTCACATTCTCTTCATTTTGTCCAGATGGCTTAAAAACAATCTGGGACTTGGAGGTGAATGAACTATCTTACATCTGTGATACTATTGAACTATAGAATATTCGTGTAAAGATTGCAAAAACTAAACTTATTTCTATTTTTATATCTTTGTTTATATTATTTTGTGATTCGAAATGTATATTACTGTTAATTCATTTTTATTCATCAAATCATACTTCACCCCCTTCTTTGTTGTGGGCACTAAGGTCATTTTGTTGACAGAACACCATGGAAACAAGAAATGTTAAACATGTAGGGGCTTCTCTTAAATGGAGGAGATAAATCAGTTATTCTCTTTCCAGAATGCTGTGAGTGGCTATTGTCAAGGGCCTGGTGATCTTTTTGCTATCTGTTACAGCCAACCTCACTCTCCTTTGCTATAGAGGGAGACATCACCTAAATTTCCTAGCTCCCAGTTACTAGAACTTATTCCAATGGGGTAGTCTCATGCACTTTATAGCCTGCTGACCTCTATGTCAGCTCAGTTAGAGACTGTACCAGATCCTAGACCCTTTAGCTATAGACCCAACTTCATGGTAACATGTGCTTTGTAAAGAATTTTCTAAGTTGTCACACCTTAGTTATTGTTGCTCATCTGGATACCTGGAAACCTTTTCCCGTATTGTACTTTGTTTTAAATATGCTGACAAAGAACAACTTGGCAACCTGAAGTCTGTTTCTGGAAATTTGATCCAGGTGTATGAAGTTAATCTGACCCTGGTTCTCAGTCTCATCTATTCACGGGTTCACTTCCATGCCTGAAAACTTCCAGAATCCCATTCAGTTCCTCATATGAAATATAGATAAAAATATGTAAGAAGATATAAATGGATAAAGGTCAGATGTAACATGAACGGGGCTGGCTTGTTGTTGGGGTTTTTGTTCCACCTGGTACCCCAGATGTTTAGTCCCAGAGAAAAATCACAGAGATCTCTATAAGTTATAAAGCTGATTGGCCCATTAGCTCTAGCCTCTCACTGGCTAACTCTCACATCTTGATTAACTTGATTTTTCTGATCTATGTTAGCCATGTGGCTCAGTACCTTTTTTCAGAGGGGCCGATCACATCCTGCTGCTTTGGTGATCTGGGCAGGAGTGGGAGGAATCAACTTCCTCCTTCCCAGAATTCTCCTGTTCTCATTACATCATTTTTACTTTCTGTCTGTTTTTTTCCGCCTATATTTCCTACCTGGCCAATCAGCGTTTATTTATAACATGACTGACAGAATACAGACAATTCTCCCGCACCAGTCAGAAACCAATAGATACCTGTCATGGCCACTTGAACATTTAACGTGAATGAGGGTCATCGTAATCTAACACATTTCCTTCTTATACTCCCCTGAGGGCTTGCCGGTTCTCAGAGAAACAACTCTTCCCTCTCTGATACTATTTTTCAAGCACTTAGCTGTTTTATGAGATACTATTTTTTCTGTTCTTTGCAAACACTTTGGACTTTTGTTTATATATTTCATAGACAAAATAAAAATAAGAGAATTTTCTCTCAATATTCATCATTTTGGGGAGAGACTTCCAGAGTTTCCAGTGTATACTGCTCTATTATATGCTCACAATATCTATATCTATATCTAAGTTTCCAGTGTTATACTGCTCACAGAAAGTGAAAAACTTGCACTGTAGAGTCTACTTGTTGGCTTCAGCTCGTGACGGCATTCATTTTCACAGTTCGATATATTGCTGCTGTGACTCAGCCAGCTTTGAAGGAAGACTAATCATTATTGTCAGTCTTTGGAATCTTCTACTGCTCTCTCTTACCTAATTATGCCTAGTGCATATTGAGTTCCTGTTATCTGCCTGGGATTTTTATTTTATTTTATTCTCTTTGGACTGTTGGTTCATTTTTATTTGTTGTTCATTTTGCTTGGGAAAACAAATTGTGGGTGTTTACCACTTCATTATCACATTTGTTTCCTCTTCTATTATTTTTGTGACTCCATGCATTTTGAAAATTTTATCTACACCATGTTTCCCTCATCACAGATATTTTATCATGACTGGCTGTTCTGTGGATATTCAAATATAAATTTTAAATGTTATTGTGCCAACTTTTTATTTCTTTTTTGGACTTACCTAATTGTTTTATTGTCACATCAGAGCATTTTAATTTTTGGCTCATGGAAAGCACATGGACTGAGATTTTCTTGGAGCTATCTCTTTCTTTCTTGTGATTATTTGCCATGTTTATATACAACATGTTTTTAATCTGTTTTAAGTTCTTTACTGTTTTAAAAATAGTGCAGCACAATTTCCATAGTTTGCTATCATAGTTTCCCGTAAGTTTTATAAGTGGTGCAATCCTTAAATCTACTCTCTCTGCCTGAATCCTTTATATGAAGCCTTGGGTTAAACTGGTATATAAAGAAAGAGCTATGGGTCTAAAATTCACTACTATCCTAGGATGAAAAAAATCTTTCTCTGTTCAATTTTTCCTTTCTGTTCAATAAACTGGTTTTTAATTCAGTTCTTATCATCACAGTTTCTCTGTTTCCTAATTTTCTCTTTATACTTGGGGCTTTTCAGCCATTGCTGCTGTCAAGGTTGCAGGAGGAGGCATTACCATGCCAAAGAAGAATCCTAAGGCCCATCAAGTCAGAAAAACACCCCTTTCAGTAGGAAAATCTCTTACAGGTAATCTCCCAATTCCCCCTCCCCCCGCCAGAGAGAGTTTTGTGGATGCTTCTGAATCTTGGATAGTCAGAATTCAACAAATTGTATTGATATGTGAAGTAAGTGTTATATATTTCATGTGTACTTTGCTTTTTGAAAGCAATGTTTTTTTGAAAAATCAATACATGTCCAATAAAAGATCATACAATAGAACTCTTTTACATTCTATACAAAAATTATTCCACACTCTTTACTTTTAATCTTTATAGATGTGAAGATAAATTAATATATTAATAAAAATCACTAGTCCAGATAGTTTGGGGTCATGGACTTTAAGCTCCTTATCCTTGGCTCTACAGATAGTAATCACTTAGTAGTGAGTACATACTATGCTCATCTTGCTGGGTCTGGGTTACCTCATTCAGGATGTTTTTTTTCCTAATTCTATCCATTTGCATGCAAATTTCAAGATGTCTTTTTTTTGCCGCTGAGTAGTACTCCATTATATAATTGTAGCACATTTTCTTTATCCATTCTTCAATTGAGAGGCATCTAGCTTGTTTGTGTAGAGCCCAGCCATGACAATCTCAACAGAGGCCTGAATCTCAGAAGTTTACCCTGAGTCAATACCTGGTTCTGAGAAAAAAAAAAACAAACAAACAACAAAACCTGAGATTACGCAGGCAACACCTAGTAACAGACCATCCAAAGGAAATTTCTAATGTTAAAAGCATTGTATATAGGATCCCCTGCCACCATACACCCATTGCTTTTCACACCTTCCTTTACTACTACAAAAACCCAACCACAACTGAGCTCGAGGCTCTCCGATCACTCCAATATGTAGAACACACAGAGAGCTGAGTTTGCAAACTTGGGAAAGAACAAAGACTCTTTGCTCTTGCATACAGGACTCAGTCTCCTAGTTGGTTATGTGACCTGAGTATAACAGTTTGCAGTTTTGGCTATTACAGGTAATGCTGCTAAGATCATAGTTGAGCAAATGTCACTGTAGTATGATTGAAATATACTTTGGGTATATGGCCAAGAGTGGTATTACTGAGTCTTGTGGTACATTGATTCTTAACTTTCTGAGAAACTGCTGTACTGATTTCCAGAGTGGTTTACAACTTTGCATTCCCACCATCAATGGAGGAGTGGTTTTCTAGACCTTAGCCATTCTGACAGATGTAAGATGGTATCTCAGAGTCATTTTGATTGGCATTTCCCTGATGGCTGAGGATGTTGAACACTTCTTTAAGTGTCTTTCGGCCCTTTGAGATTCTTCTGTTGAGAATTCTCTAGATCTGTTCCCATAGCACTCCTTTGGGAGGTTGGCAAACTTTTAAGACCTTAGAGCTCACTAATTACAGGGGCTTTCTGGGTGGAGGCAGGTGTTTGAAGAATACCTATTTCTGGTTCTGTCTTGAGATCTTGTTCTCTTGAGCTCTTTTTCTTCTGGTCCTTGTGAACAATCTACCACCGCATGGTCCTGATACTATGGACAGAGCCACTGCAGCCACCATTGTTTCTTGCATCTATGTACTGAAATCCCCTGAAACCATAAGTGAAATTAAGCCCTCTCAGTGGCTGTTAGAAATATTGTTGCAACAATTTAACAGTCTGTGTCAATTTTTATTTAAAATATCTACTACTCAAGCACTTTGCTATTCATTAGTTTTCCATCATTGCATTTTTTTCTTATTACAAATAGCAACGATGCCAAAATTTGAGTTGTTGATGATAAATTTATGTAAGCTGAATATGTGGCTTGTATCTAGAATGTTCCCATAAAACCCCAAGTTATAAAGGCTTGATCTTCAGATTGACAATATTGAGAAATAGTGTAAGATTTAAGAGATGAGTTGGCTTTAGCCTTTGGAGATCATGCTATGAGCTGAGAAGCTATATACCCTCACCACAGGCACAAACCAAAGGGACGAACAGGTCTTAGCTGAAACCTTTGAAACTGAATCAAATGATCTTTCTGTAAAATGATTTTCAGACACTTGTTACAATGAAGAAAAACAACTAACACAGTTTATCTTTAGAAACCACTATATACACAATGGCACAGGATTATAGGGTGATCTGGGAATGTGAAAGGGACTTATAGGGAGTGATCAAAATAGGTCATCAAAGCAAATATTGTAATTAAATTATAGTAAAGAATTCTGTCTTCAAGTTAATAAGATAGAGAAGTGCAATATCCAACAGTCACTTCTCATTACTGAAAAAAGTAATTTGGACTCCATTCTGTACGAACAATTGATTTTGGAGACAACCCTCTGGGCTCAAAAGATGAAGCAACCATTGACCTCTACTGAACATATGAGTCTGAATATATTTGCATTTTTCTATTCTTTATGTAGTATATCCAGTTTTTAAAATCAAGCACTTGGGACTTTTATATGCCTTCTAGATAATCATTCTTTATGCAAGGAAAATGGAAAACAAATCAACCAATGCTTTTAATTTAATAAGATAGTAATCTATAACTGCTAAACAACTTCATTAGCTTCAGGATACTTTCTTAATCCTTTGTAATTTGTAAAACTGAAATAGCTTCAGAGATTATATGTGATAGGGATTAGACACTGATATGAAATGATGTCAGCATTTTCATCCTCTGCTTACTGAAATATTTTTTCTTCATATCTGTTGCTAGTTGCCTCTTTATCTTATTAAGAACTAAAAATAATTCTCAATCTGAGCATAATGTTATAAGCCTGTGATCCAGGGGTGGTGTGGGGGGTCCTTTTGTCTATGTGTTGCTTTTATTGGTTAATGAGTAAAGAACTGCTTTGAGCCTATGGCAGGGAAGGTGGAGAAAGCCAGTCTGTATGATGGGAGAAAGGAGGGTGGAGTTAGATAGAAGCCATGGAACTGCTGGAGACAGATGCTGAGAACTTTACCTGGTAAGCCACAACCACATGGTGATATAAAGATTAATAGAAATGGGTTAAATTAATATAAAAGTTAGCCAATAAGAAGCTAGAGCTAATAGGCCAACCAGTGATTAAGTTAATGTAGTTACTATGTGATTACTTGAAGGCTAAGTACCCAGGAACCAACAAGTGGCCCCTTCTCCAACACAGGGAAGCTAAGGCAGAGGGATGACAGTTGTATTCCTGCCTCACCTGTAAGTAAATATCTTTCTGAATTGTTACCATACACAACAGGGATTTCTAAATGTGAGGCACAACTTGTAGCCTGATGCTTGGATTTCTCATGTTACAACTACTTTGCCATCTTCGACGTCAAGAGAACGTCCATTTTCTTTTGCAGGGTGCAGATACTTTTCTTTCAGCGTATCTGTTTCTCCTACTTTAACACTGCAAAACATCTCAAATTGTGACTACCATCACTCCTACCCTTGCTTTGTCAGAGAGGGAATGACAGGTTGTCTAAGATACAGCTGACTGTAAGTCTCCAAACTGTCAGCATGATTTGAAGGCTGATGAGTTTTACAGAAATGATATTAACTGTACACACAAGCAGAGCATGACAAGGGGTTTGTGTTCACATTTGCCTCTGCATAACTTGCATCTTCTGTGAGAACAATTTCCTGTGCAGTTGTGGTTGGAAAGTAAATCAGGGTAGAACCACGGAAAATATGTGCCACAACTAAAAATGGCAGATGGGTATTTGAATACATGATCTCAACCAAACAAGACTTAGATAAAACTTGCCAGAAGCCAATCCAAATCAAATATCTCCTTTACCTGTTTATCCAAGAGCATATTTATTTATTTATTTATTTATTTATTTATTTATTTATTTATGATTTCTGTCTCTTCCCCGCCACTGCCTCCCATTTTCCTCCCCCTCCCCCAATCAAGTCCCCCTCCCTCATCAGCCCAAAGAGCAATCAGGGTTCCCTGCCCTGTGGGAAGTCCAAGGACTACCCACCTCCATCCAGGTCTAGTAAGGTGAGCATCCAAACTGCCTAGGCTTCCACAAAGCCAGTACATGCAGTAGGATCAAAAACCCATTGCCATTGTTCTTGAGTTCTCAGTAGTCCTCATTGTCCGCTATGTTCAGCAAGTCCGGTTTTATCCCAGGCATCTTTTCAGACCAGAGCATCTTTATTGAAAAATAAAGACTTCTTGGAGAACTACTTTGGTTTCATATGCTTGTGTGTGCATATCTGTGGGCAAGAGATGTTTGTGAATTGATAGATAACTTGTTTTTCAAATGTACCTTATGCAAACCAAGCCAAGCAAAACATCTAATGAATCTTTTTTTTTTTATCTACAAAGACTGTACTCAAATGAGAGCAGCATATTGCACTTTGACTTAACACTCAACTTCTTTTTCTTTTATTTATTTATTTATTTATTTATTTATTTTTTGTCTTTGAGGATCCCAGTTTGTCTATGCATAACCCTACATTTGCATTAGGGTTTTAGACTTAACATTTGAGGGACTCAACTTCAGAACTGATTGCATGAGGAACACTGATAAGCCAGAAAGCCTGTGCCTTCAAATCTAGGTAGAGGATTCTCCCCATCATTATCGTGTTCAACTCAACACTTGGACCTATTTTTCTGAGGACTTCAAAAATGAGTAAATAAAGTAACAGTGAACAGAGGGGCAACACTGCTACAGCAGCTGAGAAATTGAAAAAGGTTGTGAATACATAGCCAGTCTGCTTCCATCTAGGGTACCAAGACAGCAGCCAGAACCCCAGATGGGAAAGGTATATATGCTAGGGGAAAGAATGTCAAAAGGATCCTCAGGGATGAATGATGAAATAGGGAAAAAGGTAATTTGGGAAAGCTACCTTCACCTCACTGATTTTTGTTGTTGTTGTCCCCTGTGCCTAGAATGTTCCTGTAATATTTAAAGCAGGTCTTCTGAAGGCCACCGATGGGTTCAAAAGTACCAACTAAGGCCTTGTTATAATAAAGTACACAAACTTAATTAATTTGTTTAAGTTTCCTCTTGTCTGGTTCTGGTTCCCGCTTTAAAAATAAAGTGTTAATTGCTTTTGTACCATGGGCCATGTTTATATAAACCTGAAAAACTATGATAAAATACAGAAGAAAAATAGAATGGTTACACTTGTAATTTAGACTTCCAAGGACTTCAGTGGTTTTATTGAAGAAAAGTAAAAACTTTTTGTACACTCAATAATTCTTAAAGTTCTGAACTTCAAGCACATTCATTGTAAAGTTTATAGCAAGCCTTTCACTTGATCTCTGAACGGAGTTTCTCAATACATTGTAGAAGGTAGCTCTGAAAATTTGGAAAAAATTTTCCAGTAGATGACAGAAGTATTTGCCAAAAGGGCAGACATTAGAAATGGAAAAGTTCAGGGAAGTATGACAAATGCATGGTTTTATAACAATGAGATATAGTCATAACATAATTAAAATTTTGTTTAGTTTTTCTTTATAAAGACTTGCCTCTGTAGATACAGACAGATGCAATATTTCGTGTGTTAGCATTCAGGCACACTTGTCCTGCCCCTTGGGGACCTGGGAGAGTACATCACCCCTGCATGGATGGCAAGCAATAACCTGTCCCTTTAAAACCTGGAACTCCACCTACTTCTCTCTCTTCCCCTAACTACTGTGTCTCCCTCTCCTTCCCTTTTTCCCTCTCCCTCTCCCCTGCTTGTTGTCTCTCACAGGACTCTCTCTTCTCTTTTGGCACTCCTATAACCCAGAGGCCAGTCTCCTCCTTCCCCGTTCCCCCTTTCCCATCCCCTTTCCCACTTTGCCATAAGAAAAAAGCCCTCCATCATGAGCTCTGTGGCATG
>NW_004949182.1:1447360-1462045 GCF_000317375.1 Microtus ochrogaster
AAGCCATTAAACTCCTTGAGCCATTACTGTTAGAACCTCACTTGATAAAAGCTACCGGATCTCTTTTCTGCCTCACTTGTGGGAACTGCGAGGTGATCGCTTACTGGTACTCCATGTCCTGGTATTTCACGGGACCTTTGCAGCTTTTGCCATTGGTCCGATAGTTGGAAGTGTGTGCCCTATCTTTCCAAGCTTTCTCTGTTGTTTCTCCTTGTTTCTAATTGGATTTTTATTTTTACATACATCTTTCCCCTAAATGGCAGGGCCTCTTTAAAGGAATTCTTATAACTGCAACAGCTGCTAAGCTTGAGGGCCTCCCTCACTGGATTCTCTTATCCCACCTCAAACCCTTCACCCCTCCACCTCAATCTAATCTTTCCTCATACACAGCAACTCCACCAGGACCCTGGTCCCTTAAGTTTCAGAGACCACTGAGATAAACTGCCTTGTGTCCTATTTTAGAACAACGAGACTTCGTGCAGGTTTGGGAGCCCCACACGTGTTTCTTCATGACCCCTCTCCCTCTCCCAGGCTGCTCCATGTACTTCTGTTTACACCAATCACACCCTGCTTCATCAATTCCCTTGCTGTGTATCCCTGATAACATATTCAAAACCTCTAAGTAAACTAATTAGCTGTTGTTTCAGGATGACCAGCTGTTGGCTGCAGAGCTGGAGACAGAAGACGGCCAAACATGCCCGGGTGATAAGAGACAACACCACCCCAGAGACATGCACACTCCCAAACCCAAAAGGCAGGCTCACAGAGCTGATTTCAATACAGTTCTTTACAACTGACTGTCCTCAGCAATCAACCACCTATGCCTCTCGCAACACTTTTTAAATTTGAATCTTCTATTTACTAAGATGTTCAATGTGGGTCTCAATGCTTGGTGAGCACAATCTGATGGCCATACTGAGTTTGAGTTCGTCAGAACTTCAGTTACACCAGTCATGTCCACGTGGGTTATCGATGACTCCTTTTCACTAGATCAGGCTTATAGTCACCTTGAGAACTATGGTCATCAGAATGTAAGTAAACTTTAATCATCAGAGTGCTATATTTAAATAATTAGCTGACCATAAAAATGTGACTTAGTATGGCCTCTAAGTGATTGAAAACCATGCTCCAAAACAAAAGCTTCCTTCCTTCATTCTATGAAGACCTGGGAGCTTGCAGTTTCTATTTTTATTGATTTTATTGAGCTCTACATTTTCTCTTCTCCCCTCCATGCCTCTCCCCTCCCCTTCAACCTTCCCCATAATCCCCGTGTTCCCAATTTACTCAGGAAATCTTGTCTTTTTCTACTTCCCATGTAGAGTAGATCCATGTATGTCTCTCAGAGTCCTCTTTGTTGTCTAGATTCTCTGAGATTATGATTTGTAGGCTGGTTTTCTTTGTTTTATGTCTAAAAATCCACTTATGCATGAGTACATATGATAATTATCCTTCTGAGTCTCGGTTCCCTTCCTCAAAATGATGTTTTCTAGCTCCATCCATTTGCCTGCAAATTTCAAGATGTCATTATTTTTCTCTTCCGTATAGTACTCCATTTTGTAAATGTACCACATTTTTCTTATCCATTCTTTGGTAGAGGTACATTTAGATTGTTTCCAGATTCTGGATATGACAAATAGTGCTGCTATGAACATAGTGGAGTACATGTCTTTGTGGTACGATTGAGCATCCTTTGGATATACACCCAAAAGTGGTATTACTGGGTCTTGAGGAAGGTTGTTTCCTAATTTTCTGAGAAATCACCATACTGATATCCAAAGGGGCTGTACCAGCTTGCATTCCCACCAGCAATGCCAGAGGATTCTCTTTACCAGACAACCTCTCCAGCATAAGTTATCATCAGTGTTTTTGAACTTGGCCATCCTTACAGGTGTAAGAATTGTTTTGATTTGCATTTCTTTAATGGCTAAAAATGTTAAACATTTCCTAGAGTGTCTTTCATCCATTTTAGTTTCCTCTCTTGAGAGTTGTCTGTTTAGGTCTGTACTCTGTTTATTTTTATTGAATTATTTGTTCTCTTGTTAATCATTTTCTTAAGTTCTTTGTATATTTTGGAGATCAGACCTCTGTCTGATGTAGGGTTGGTGAAGATCTTTTCCCATTTTGTAGGCTGCCGTTTTGTCTTGTTGACCATGTCCTTTGCTTTACAGAAGCTTTTCAGTTTCAGGAGGTTCCATTTATTAACTGTTTTTCTCATTGTCTGTGCTACTGGCATTGTATTTAGGAAGCAGTCTCCTGTGCCAATGTGTTCAAGTGTATTTCCCACTTTCTCTTTTATGAGGTTCAGTGTGGCTAGCTTTATGTTGAGGTCTTTGATCCATTTGGACTTGAGTTTTGTGTGTGGTGATAAATATGAACCTATTTTCATTTTTCTACATGTTGATATCCAGTTATGCCAGCACCATTAGTTAAATAAGCCTTCTTTTTTCCATTTGATATTTTTTGCTTCTTTGTCAAAAATCAGGTGTTTGAAAGCGTGTGGATTAATATCCGCATCTTCAATTCAGTTCCTTTGGTTTTCCTGTCTGTTTTTATGCCCACACCAGGCTGTTTTCAGTACTAAAACTCTGTAGTAGAGTTTGAAGTCAGGGATTGTGATGCCTGCAGAAGTTCTTTCATTGTACAGGATTGTTTTGGCTATCCTGCGTTTTTTTGCTTTTACATACGAAGTTGAGTAACCTTTAGAGGTCTGTGAAGAATTTTGCTGGGATTTTGATGGACATTGCATTGAATCTGCAGATTGCTTTTGGTAAGCTTGCCATTTTTACTATGTTAATTCTACCTACCCAAGAGGATAGGAGATCTTTCTACTTTCTGGTGTATTCTTCAATTTCTTTCTTCAAAGATTTGAAGTTCTTGTCATAAATTTTTTTCTCTTGTTTGGTTAGAGTTACTCTGAGACATTTTATGATATTTGTGGTGATTGTGAAGGGTGATGTTTCTCTGATTTTTTTCTCAGCCCATTTATCATCTGTGTACAGGAGGGCTACTGATTTTTTGAGTTAATCTTGTATCCTGCTATATTGGTGGAAGTGTGTATGAGTTGTATAATATCCTTGGAAAATTTTTGGGATCACTTACATAAGCTATCATATCATCAGCAAATAGTGAGAACTTGACTTCTTCTCTCCTGATTTGTATCTCCTTGATTTCCTTTTGTTGTCTTATTTCTCTAGCTAGGACCTCAAGAACTATTTTAAATAAATATGGAGAGAGTGGATGACCTTGTCTTGTTCCTGATTTCAGTTAGATCACTGTGAGTTTCTCTCCATTTAGTTTGATGTTGGCTGTTAGCATTCTGTATATTGCCCTTATTATGTTTAGGTATGTTCCTTGTATTCCTGCTCTCTCTAAAACCTTTATCATGAAGGGATGTTGTATTTTGTCAAAAGCTTTTTCAGTATCTAATGAGATGATCATGTGATTTTTATTTTTCAGTTTATTTATATGCTCGATTACGTTGACAAATTTTTGTATGTTGAACCATCCCTGTATCTCTGGTGTAAAGCCGACTTGATCATGGTGGATGATGGTTCTGATGTGTTCTTAGATTCAATTTGCCAATATTTTATTTAGCATTTTCGCATCAATATTCATGAGTAAGATTGGTCTGTAATTCTCTTACTTAGTAATGCCTTTCTATGGTTTGGGTTTCAGGGTAATTGTAGCTTCATAAAAAGAGTTTGGCAATGTTCTCTCTGTTTTTATTGTGTGGAACAATTTGAGGAGTATTGGTATTGTTCTTCATTGAAAATCTTGTAGAATTCTGAACTAAAACAATCTGAGCTCTTTTTGGTTGGGATGACTGCTTCTATTTCCTTGGAAATTATAGGTCTCTTGAATTTGCTTATCTGGTCTTTAATTTTGGTAGTGATATTTATTCATTTTCTTTAAGTTTTCCAATTTTATGGAGTACAGTTTGTGTCTGTTGTTGTGTCCCCCTTTTCATAGCTGATTTTGTTAATTCGAATATTCTTTCTGTCTTTTGGTTAGTTTGGATATAGATTTGTCTATTTTGTTGATTTTCTAGAAGAACCTACTCTTTGTCTCATTGATTCTTTGTATTGTTTTCTGTGTTTCTATTTTGTTGATTTCAGCTCTCTTTTTCTTTTTTTTTATTTTCTGCTGCCTAGTTCTCTTGGGTTAGTTTGTTTCTTTTTGTTCTAAAGTTTTCAAATGTTCTGTTAAATTACTAGTGTGGTATTTTCCCAACTTCTTTATGTAGACATTTAGTGGTATGAACTTTCCTCTTAACACTGCTTTCATTGTGTCCCATAAATTTGGGTGTGTTGTGTGGTCATTTTCATTGAGTTTTAGGAAATTTTTAATTTATACCTTTATTTTTTCATTGACTCACTGATGATCATTGTTTAATTTCCATGTGATTGTGGGCTTTCTGGAATTAGGAGCTTGTGGTTTCTGAAATGAACTAACAAGCAGTCCTCATATTATTCATCCTCCATTATGTCAATGATCTGGTTTAGTGTTATCTGTGGATTCTGTGATTTTTGCAAAGAGGAGTCACTGATTTTTTGATTTTTGCACTTCCATTTGTCCAAGTGTTAGTCTTATACCTGAAAGCTACAGGTATAGAAATGAGCTAAGTTTCTTACCAGTCCCGAATTTTCTGTTCTCACTGTTATTTCCAAATGAAAAATTTCTTGTAAAATAGTAAGATAGTAGATATGCTCAGTACAAGGAAGAGAGCCTTCTGCCCAACTGTGTTGTCCTATGTACCTGAACCAGTAGAGTAAAGGTGAGCGTGGGAAATACTGCGAATAAAAAAGCCAGGTGTATGAGTTTCCAAAGTCCAGTTGAAGAGTGGGAGGAGTGAGACCATGAGCAAAGACGTAAAGACCATGATGGGGATACTCACTGAAACAGTCTACCTGATCTAATGGGAGCTCACCAACTCCAGTTGGACAGGAAAGAAACCAACATAGGACCAAAGAAGATCCTGTGAATGTAGGTGACAGTTGTATGACTGGGACAGATTGCTCGGCCACTGGCAACGGCACCAGGATGTATCCCTGCTGCTTGTACTAGCTTTTTGGAAATGTATACTATTTGGATGTAAACCTTGCTCAGCCTAGATATAGTAGGGAGGGCCTTGGACCTTCTGCAAAGCAATGTGCCTTACCCACTCTGAGGAGTGGATGAGGATGGGGTGGAAGGGTATGTGGAGGAAATGGGAGGAGGGGAGGGAGTGGGAACTTGGATTGATATGTAAAATGAAGAAAGAGAGTTTGTTTTCTCTTTTAAATAAAATAAAATAAAATGAAAAATAAAGCCAAGTGTATGGATTGTGGTTAAATTTAATGAGCCTGCCTGGAAGAAAGGTAAAAAAGTAAAGATAATACATTTTATTCTTGTTTTTTTTTCCCATGAAAAGGAGGAAATGAAAATAATACTGACGCTGTCACTAGGGGATCAGCATAACAAAAATATAACTCAGGACAAAATTGAAAAAGTATAACTTTAATTTCTCAGAAAAAAATTATATGAAGTGTAATGAATTTAAATTCAATTCTCCTAGTAAAGCATGATTTTTACAGACTCACAATCTTTTTCATATGCATCAATCTCATGAGATACAGGTGGCACTTAAAAGTGCCATTTAAACGTTGCTACAGAGAGCAGTAGTAGCAAGAACTCAGAGTTGTTCTTAACGCTCACACATTGTGCTCAGTACTTTACGTGATCTTTATTTTGATGTTCCTGATGGTCAAGTAAGGCATTTACTTCTATTCCCATCTTTCCCTGCACGGAGTAACTAAGGCATGTAATGACCAAATCGTTGTTCCAGCTTCTCCACCATTCCGAGGAGACAAAACCAATATTAATTCCAGATATATCAGTTATCAGGATCTGCAGTATTAACTCAACTCATTTTACATACATCTCTGAAATCCCATCTTAAAGTTTTCAGGTATGTCTTAAGAGTAGACTTATAGAGATTAAAAATGCTCAAAAAGTAGCTGCTGAACAATTGACTAAATGGTTAAATGAACAGCAGTATTAACTTTAAAATTTGAAACCTTATTCAGTGACATACAACAATGCTGATATCAATAATAATAGTCTTCAAGCTGCTTATCATACATTTAATCTTATTTTCTCAGTACTGCAAACTCATGAGATGGGCATTTGTACTCTCATTCTACTTTATTAAGAGAAAAATTGAAGCTCAGTGTTACTGCTTTGTCTAAGTAAATGCAATGTGAGGTTGCAAAGTTAAATTGGATGCAAGGTTCTCAGACCGTGCATGCAAACATCACTCTACTGTACACGCTGGCATTAGGGACCAGTCATATTGAATTTATCATTTTCTCTTTTCTGAATTCTTTGCTCCTATTTTAGGTTGAAATATTCTTTGTGCCCCTTTCCTGTTCTGTCCAGTCACAGTTAGCGTATAGATGGAGTAATTATTGTGAGCCCTCTGTTGCTCAGAAACCCACAGATGTTCGGGGCTATGTTCATGCCCTATATACAAAGCATTCCTTTGGAAATTAGATGAAAACTAGCTCATTAATATTTCATGGACTCCAGCCTGCTAGAAGTGATAATGTCTCACTAATTTTGGTGCGAAATAATGTAACATACTATGCACAGAGAATAATAAAACTTAATTACAAGATGGTAAATTCCTTACATTTTAACATTTTAACCTCGGTTCATGAGAATTTTAGTTTATTGATTTTTCTTTTTTTGGAAACTCATGAGCTGCCTCGCTTCCAAAGACAAACTCTTCATGTGGAGTGGTTCAGAGAAAAACTAAAATCTCTGTAGCTTAACCGAGAACCTTTGTACCCCACGTAAGAATACTGAGACCCATTAACTAAGGAAAGATGGTGGGCCTGGCAGGAATTCCAGAAAGGCTCTGTCCCAATGCTAGGGGGCCCATTTGATGACAGGCACAGTGATGCACATGTATTTACCTTGAATGTCAATGTCATAGGGCTTTAGCTTATTAAGGGGTTGATTTCTTTTGAGAACAGAGAGACAAAGCCCTGTTTTTCTGAAGGGCATGCAAAAGGGCATGCATGCTGTCTTATTAATACCGATGTGATTCCTTCCTGTGTAGCAGAAGGAAGACAACAGAGAGGAGCATTGTTCAATTCGTTACTTCACTTACCTCAAAATTTTTCACAAGTTCTAACTTCACACTGGATTCTAAACTATGGTCTTCTTCCAACTTTCTGATGACTATTTCACACATATACTATATATGTATCTATATTTACATATAGAATATTGACGAAACTGACTTTTAAAATCTCTGTATAATCCATTAACCTCTACATTACTTCATACAATGTAAGATTGTCTCTCCAAACCCATCTACTCTTCAGGAAATCCAGCTTCTGACAAGCAGCCACAGAAATGGAATCCTCCACATCAAAAGAAAGATGGAAGTTTATCTGAAAGGAGACTTGAAATGTGTTTAAAAATGTAAGTTCCTCAGAACTGTTGAAAATTAACATTTGTGCTGTTTTACTACATCAGCTGAATTCTCCTTATCAGCAGAACATATTTTCCTATCTAATTGTTCATGAAGTTCAAAAGAGTTTTAAAAAGAAATATTAGCAAACTTAAAGGAAAGTACTGGTGGTCTTAAGCAATATTATATATGAAATTTTCAGAGCGAGAAACATGCCCCTGTCAATCTAGCTATATACATTTTGAGAGACTTATTTTCACACAATGATTTCAGAATCTCTATATTAATACACAAATTGATTAACAGAAAGAACATAATCAAGTGGAAACTAGCTGTAGTTAATGCCTCACACAAGTTCAAATGATTTGCTATGTTTTTCTGCTTGAGATGAACTTTACAACACTTTAAATCTTTTCCTATGAAATCACTTATTCTGTTTTACATACCCTAGTATCAATAGCATTTTTTCAGATATTCGCATTCTTGTTCTTTTACTTATATTCTCTTATTTATGTAGCATTATCCATATTTCTGAGAGTGCTGTTGTTCATATTATATATTGTCTGACTTGGTATTTTCTAATAATTGAAAATTTCCATGTTGTGCCATATTTCATGTATGTCTTCCTTTTCTCTACCTTTGGGTGCTATTATTGAATGAGCACATCGAAAAGATTAAGAAAGACTCCCTTCAATAAACACTAGCTCAGAGGACCAGCGGCAGCTGTGAATCTGATATAAACAAAAAAGATTCGATTGTTGTTAACACTACAGCATCTCAAGGATACTTAGCTTTTATATTCATTTTAATATAAATATATTAGAGCCAAGAGCACACTGTAAGAGTTCCCCAAATTGCCAGTAATTTATTAATTATTTCATGGATTTAATCACTCTACAAAAATCGTTTATACTCTCTAATCCTTATACCTTGTAAATATCTGGGAGCTACCTGGGTCTAATTTTTATGTGGATCCTGAAATTTTCCCAGATCTCATGTTTAAGAATCCCATATTACAAGGAGATGCCGTCCACTGGTGGAAAGGGTAGTGGATGGAAGTTAGGCCTCTGGGGCCTTGGAATATGCATTGGACCCTTCTTCCAGCCTTTGTTTCAAGACACCCTGAAATGACAAGTTGCTTCTCCTAATACTCCCCACACAATACAGCAGGGCCATCAAATGGGCTAGAGATGCTGAAACTGTCACCTGAAATAAATCCTTAGTTCTTTTTAAATTGTTAATATCAGGTGTTTTTTTTTTTTCATGGTAATAAAAAGCTGACTAACACAGAAGCTCAGCTTGAGTATGAATTATAACAAATAGTGTAAAAAAATAAATGAATTACATTGTTACAGCCTTCTTAAATCACTAGAGAGCATTCTAGCCATCAAGAGAGACCAAGAACAAGTACAGGTCACATAGCAAGTGAATCCCAGCATTGAACAGACAGACACAGGTGGATCTTTGAAGTTTGTTATCATGCTATTCCAGTCTACATGTTGACACTAGTGAGAGACCCTGTCTATAAACAAACAAACAAACAAACAAATGTGGAAGTCACTTGAGGAACAATAATTAAAGTTTTCCCCTCTATCTATCTATGCTTTTGCACCTGCATGCACCCCCACTACCCCCCACAGAGAGAAAGAGAGACAGAGAGAGAGAAGAAAGAGGGAAAGAGAGAGAGAGAGAGAGAGAGAGAGAGAGAGAGAGAGAGAGAGGGAGGGAGGGAGAGAGAGAGAGAATTAAAAAAGTGGAGACTGGTCAGTGCAAAATGACAAAATGACTTTCTTTTCTTTTTAATATATTTTAACAGAGTAACATTGCCCTTAATAAAAGCTTAAATCTGCAAAAATTTGATTCAAATGCTAAACTTTGATTTCATGAATAAAAGTCCATGAGTTTTAATGAAGCATAGAGTTTACTCTGAACCCTGATGAAGCACAATGACATTGAGCATCAATCACATGGTAATGTGCAGTTATCATTGGGCTGTTATTGTGTCTATATTAAAGGGACAAACTTCAAATACATGCAGGTAATCAGCTTTGCATGCTAAACATAGTAAGCTTGAATGCTCAAACATAAACCGTGTGTTGATAAATTCCCCTGAGATACAGTTATTAAAGATATAGGCATTTGTCACAAGTTAGTTTGCTTTTCCGTGCCTCACTGTGATTAAGGGCATGTTAACTTTAGCTCTGTGCACATGTGAGACTCAGAAAACATAATCCTTTTGACTAGAAGATGACGAATGTTTTTTAGAGTCATTCTAGCATTTGTTTCCCCTGATGACAAACATATCTTTGATCCTGAAGTCTCTGCTCCTTTCTGTGCAGGGAAAGAAGAACATCTCTAGTAGCCACCAGCCTAGATGATTACTCAAAGCTCTATATACAAGCTCCCATGTTTAAATCCCATCCATCTCATCTCTACTGTGGGGAAATCTCATCTCTACTGAATGGAGGAAATGTATCTACACAATTTCTATCATTCTCCACACTTGGAAAATTACAGCTGAACTTTGAACTTCATTTCCTGACAGGTAGTATATACCGAGAATCTCACTTCTTCTCAGGTTCTGAGTGCAAGTTCACAACTACACTGTGCTGTTTACAGCCACTTTCTAGAATCAAGTGGTATCCATTCTTCACATGTTAGAAGATTTCTCACGCATTTGACAAAGGAGGTTAAGAGATGGGGAGAAACGAAAGTATTGCAGATTAAAAACATCAGATTTATTCGAAAGGAAAAGGTTGAAGTACATGGTTGCTTTGTGTGAGAAAAGGACCACACACTGCAAAGCAGAGTGTGAAAACTACTGCTTAAATGAATATTTAGAAAACTCACACATAAGTAGATTATCACAGTAGCTGGGAAAGATTTATTTTTCCATAATCTGAATACTAATTTCTGAGCTTTTCTGAGAAACTAGAATGACCCTGAATAACTGAGGCCATGAGGAGTGGACTCATCAAACTCAAACTCTTCATCGATACTTCCCATGGAGAAGGAAATGTAAGTCAAGGCTGTGCCATTTCATTTTCTCTTTGAGAAAAAAGTCATAGAATTTTTACCTTTACTTCATATAAATATGTAGAAGTCAGGGCCTAGTTCATAATGGGCACAGATTCCAAGTGGAAATACAGATTGTGGGAACGTAACCTGCTTTAGTGAAAGGAAGTTTGCCAAGATATTACATAAATTTTGGAGAACAGGTTCATTGTTTCAGAATTTCCTTTCTTAACACAGCAGAATTCAAGTAGTCATTCCTGTTTCCATGGTTATGAAAACAGCTTTGTAACTCACAGAGATTGTTCTTACTATAGACAAGGCAGACTTCTTTAGAGTAAATCAAATGATACGGAACTCCTTATGGTTGCACTGGCAGAATAAGATAATGCAAAGATGTGTTGATCAGGGCTGGACTTACATGTATGGATTTAGTAATTTTATAATGAGACCCACAAGAATTCATGGATGTCACTTTTTTTAAGACTTTTGCACCAGCAGGTGAGCTTCCATTTAAAACTATACTGATTTTTCTCATTTTTTAAAATAATGTCCCTGGTGGGGTTCATGACATATGCTAAGTGAATAGTGAGTACCTTGTAGATTTGTGTCTGATAAATGTGATCACTGCTGCAACCTGTCACGCTGTATGCCACCCTTGGGGCTCTCCCTCCATTCTCTGTGTTGTTCCCTCTGCATTACTGAACTTAGGTACTATTTGAGGGAACCAGAGCAATATGGACATTAGTCTCAAGGCTTATTTTCAATTTATTGGAATGCAAACACACAAGTCTGACTTTCAGCTAACAGAGACCCACAGAAATACACTTACCTGATTTTACTGTAAGCCATTGATAGTTGGTACTCATTTGTAACCAGCATATTCTCCTTGAACAGAAAAATACAGAAATCGTTGATAGAAATTAGATGCTATAATGACAAGAACTCAATTGACATTACACAGCACTGCATTTGAAAACTCCGATTAGCAGAAAACAATGTTATCAGAAGCTAGAGAAATGGTTATTAATGTTTTACCACGGGAAACATTTAGGAGAAAATCTATTATTTGTAATAAAGTAGAATGTAGATAACATCCCCCAAAGAGCTAGGTTAAAAAATTAGTTGAAAAAGAAACTGCTTGAAATATGAGTTGGTAATACTGAATGCTTCTTTTCAAAGGTAATGGAACTAAGTAATAATCTCAGACATAAGTATATGTCTGTTCATGAACAGGGATAGGAGAATGTTTTGAGAGTGCAGAAACTCAGGGACTTTTGGAGCAGAAGGTCACCATTGATTCTCATCTAGCAAACATCACATAATCTTGCCCTTAGCTGAAACTCATGAATGGAGTACAGTGATGCCCTGAAACCTTGTAGACAGTTTAGCAATTAGCAGCCTGGGAAGAGGTTAACCTTTGACTCAATTGTACAGAATGCACACACATTTGGAAAAGCATTTGTAAGTTCTGAACAAAGGGAGAAATAAAAGGTCTGATATTTAACTATCCAATCACACTCGTTATCATTACTATTTATAAGTTCATGGTTTGCCTATTCCTGTAGTCTCCCTCCTACCCTCCCTCCCTCCTGTGTGTGTGTAAGCAAGGGGGGAGGGTTCTATGAGAGAAAGGAGGGACCATGTGGTCCAGGCATGGCATAGAGTCCCCAGACATTATTCAGTGATCTTGAACTTTGAACTAAAAAGTATCACTTCGATGCATTCATTGCATTTTTATGTTCAATGGGAGAGAGAGGAACAAATCGTCACAACTCCAGGCTGACTACTATAAGCTGTTTTCTTTTGACTCACACTCAATTCCTACCTCTGAATCTCTCCAGAGGAAGATTTTCTATTTTCTGGCATATAAAGAAAGTGTTGTACTTTATTGGATTTTTGTTGTTTTGACAGTAGTGGGAATTGAATTTAGGACCTCATGCCTGTAAGGCAAGCGTGCCACCATCTAGCTAGAGCACTAACCCATCCTGGATGTCATTTTGGAAGTCTTGGTGGTTAAGAGCACTTGATGCTCTTGCAGAGAACCAAAGTTCAATTCCCAGCACCCAAACCATCAACTCTCAACTGTCCGTAAATCCAGTTCCAAGAGATCTGATATCCTCTTCGGACCACAAGTGCATATATACTTACACACACACACACACACACACACACACACACACACACACACACACTAAAATTAAACAAAGACATTATTTTATCTTTTCGAATGATGAATGCTTCCACCTCTTAAGTCTTTTCAAAAATTCAACACAAACTTTCATTTGTAAACTGTCCACACCTCCTCAAAATACTATGTCTACTTAATAGTGAATCAGAAAAAGGAATAAAAACACCTGTCCGTAGTATTAACCATGTACTGTACAGTAAAGAATGTGAATGCCAGACCATGAATCTGTTCACCAGAGGACTTGTGTAGTCTCAAGCTGAAGTCTGACCTCTCCTCAACAGCTACCTTGCTCTGGCCCAAGGATAATTCTTTCTTAATCTAGTTACACAGGAATCTTCATCTCAAAGTTTGTTCTGGAGAACTTGCCCTAAGACATACTCTCATCTACTGTAATCACCCGTGTCTGCCATTTCCCCTGATTCTAGAAATCACATTTTAAATAATAATTATCAGAAGTTCTAAGACAACCATGAATTAAATTTTACCTTTTTAAAAATTTTTATTATTTTTCTGGGGTGAAATGAAACCCAGAACCTTCTGCATTGGCAAGCAAGTACTCTACAACTGAACTCCATTCCAAACTCTCTCAGCCATGTCAGAACTGGCAATATTTCAGCTGAAATATTCAGTGCAGTATCCTGTGTCCTGGAAGGAAGATACTATAGATCAGAAACACAGTAATTATCAAAGGCCTGGAAATAGACCATGTATTTGTTATTATAAACACCTCCAAAATGAGGGAGACACAGTTACTCCAATATTATGTTGTTTATTCTTGCAAATAAAATAAGCGTTCAATATAAGACAACCTCAGACATAGCTATCCTATTCTATAATAAATAGAAGTTAATTCATAAGAATACACTTATTTATCATGATTATGACATTGACATGGAGTTATATATTGTAACCTATGTTTGAAAGTATTATTTATTAAGGAGGCAATGTTAACTATGAGAACATCTGGGTTACAGAGTTTTTTCAAGCTTCTTTGGCATGGCTGAGCATTTCCCGAAAGGCATATTACTGAGCTTAGTGTGCTACCATTGTATCTCTAGATAATGTTTAATGTCATTTCAATTGCTTGTTAATGCACATGATTACTAATTTGGAATCATTTCCTTGGGTGATAAGATTATAACCTTAATTATCTGATCATAGGAAGCAATGATTAAATATTAGGATACTGAATGATAAATTCAGTCAACAATATAAGGATGATTAATTTTAGTTCCTAAAAAAATCAGTGGCATAATATTCCACAAAAGACCATAAGACTTTTTAGAACCTATTGCTTGGATTCATCAGTGTGTTTTAATGTAATTATGCTATATCTATTGTAGATTTGGTGGTAAAATTCCTAAATTGATTTTGGCTTTGTTTTTTTCTTGCTCTAAGAAAACTGAGCAATTTAACTCATATGAATCTATTTGAAAGTAGTATCAATACATTTGTTAACTAACATCCAGAAAACTTCTAAAATGGGCTGATAACTGAAAGAGAATTAATATCTAGAAGTTTTAAAAAAAATCTCAAAATATTAAACACCAAATATTCCACTTGGTATAAGAAAAGTAATCAGTGTGCTTTTCCCAAAAACATATATAAAAGTAATATATAGCATGAGAAGGTTGTACTTAGGTCTTTAGAAAATATGCATATTTACTTATATATATAATAGCAACATTTAAAGTAAAGGCCATGAATTTGAGAAAGAATAAGGAGAGGCATATGCAAGGACATGAGCAGGGGAAAGTGGAAAGGGAAATTATGTTGTTTATATTATCGTTTAAAAAATAAAAAAAATAATTTTAAAAATTCAACAAAAAGGATGAACAAAATGAGCAAATATTTCTCAATAGACAAAAAGATGGAGATGCCCAACAGACATATAAAGTTGTTCATTAGCTCGAGCATCGGAGAACTAGATATCAAATCTGTACTGAGTCTGTCTCACACCTCTTACAATGGCTATCGCTTTTAAAAACAGTTTTTATTCAGATATACATTTCTCTCCTCTCTA
>NW_004949182.1:1462615-1463942 GCF_000317375.1 Microtus ochrogaster
CCTTGTGTCACGATTGAGCATCCTTTCGATATATGCCCCAAAGTGGTATTGCTGTGTCTTGAGGAAGGTTGTTTCCTAATTTTCTGGAAAATTTCCATACTGCCATCCAAAGGGGCTGTACCAGCTTGCATTGCCATCAGCAATGCAGAAGTGTTCCCTTTACCCCCAAACCTCTCCAGCATAAGTTATCATCAGTGTTTTTGGTTTTGGCCATTCTTAACAGGTGTAAGATGGAATCTCAGGGTTGTTTTGATTTGCATTTCTCTGATGGCAAGGATGTTGAGCATTTCCTCAAGTGTCTTTCAGCCATTTTAGATTCCTCTGTTGAGAGTTCTCTGTTTAAATCTGTACTCCATTTTTTTAAAATTGGATTATTTGTTCTTTTGATGACCAACTTCTTGAGTTCTTTGTATATTTTGGGGGATCAGACCCCTGTCTGATGTGAGGTTGGTGAAAATCTTTTCCCATTCTGTAGGCTGTCATTTTGTCTTATTGACCATGGTATTTGCTTTGCAGAAGCTTTTCAGTTTCAGAAGGTCCCATTTATTAATCATTTCTCTCAGTGTCTGTGCTACTGGCATTATACTTAGGAAGTAGTCTCTTGTGCCAGTGCATTCAAGTGTACTTCCCACTTTTTCTTCTTTTTTTGTTTTTGTTTTTTGTTTATTTTTCTATTATTTTATTTTTCCATTCAAAAATTTACACTTCCTCCCCTCCTCCCATTCCCCTCCTGCATCCTCACTCACCCTCTTCCCTCCCCCTCTCTCCTTAAGAGAGGGCAGGGAACCCTGTCCTGTGGGAAGTCCAAGGCCCTCCGCCCTACATCCAGGCCTAGGAAGTTTTGCATCCAAATAAACTAGGGTCCCAAAAAAGCCAGTACATGCAGTAGAAACAAGTCCCATTGCCTTTATCAATGGCTTCTCAGTCAGTCAGCCTCCATTTTCAGCCACTTTCAGAGAGTCCGGTTTCTTTGCATGCTCATTCAGTCCCAGTCCAGCTGGATTTGGTGAGCTCCCATTAGATCAGGCACACTGTCTCAGTGGGTGGACCAACCCCTTGCATTCCAGATTTTCTTGCTCATCTTCTCCCTCCTTCTGCGCTTCAACTGGACCTTGGGGGCCCAGTCCGTTGCTCTGATGAGGGTCTCTGTCTCTATCTCTGTCCGTCGCCGGTCGAAGATTCTATGGTGATGTTAGAGAAAATCATCAGTGTGATAGTGGGGCAAGGCCAGTTCAGGCACCCTCTACTCTGCTGCCCAAGGACCTAACTGGGGGCATCCCCGTGGAAACCTGGGATCCCCTCTAGAACAGCATTATTTGTAATTGCA
>NW_004949182.1:1465467-1469450 GCF_000317375.1 Microtus ochrogaster
TGGGATTGCTTTGAGTTTCTCTCCATTTTGTCTGTTGACTTGTTGAATATTACTTTTATTATATTTAGGTATGTTCCTTGTATCCCTGCTCTTTCCAAGACATTTATAATGAGGGGATATTGTATTTTGTCAAAGGCATTTTCAGCTTTTTTTCTTTCAGTTTATTTATAAGGTGGATTTCATTGATAGATTTTCATATGTTGAACCATCCCTCAATCTCTGAGATGAAGCCGACTTGATCATGGTGGATGATTTTTTTGATGTGTTCTTGGATTTGGTTTGCCAGTATTTTATTGATTAATTTTTCATCTATGTTTATGACTGAGATTGGTCAATTCTTGAATATTTGTGTGGTTTTGTTACCGGGGTAACTGTAGCCTAATCAAAAGAGTCTAGCAACGTTTCTTTTGTTCCTTTAATGTAGAAGACTTTGAGGTGTATAGGCATTACCTCTTCTTTGAAGTTCTGGTAGAATTCTGCACTGAAACCATCGAGCCTTGGGCTTTTTAAGTTGGGAGGTTTTTGATAACAGCTTCTTTGCAGGTTATATTCTCCACCTTATCTTGATTTAGTTTTGGTATGTGATACCTATCTAGAAAAGTATTCTTTTCTTTTACATTTTCCAATTATGTTGAGTACAGGTTTTTGTACTGTGACCTAATGATTCTCTGGATTTCCTCAGTGTTGTTATGTCTCCCGTTCATTTCTGATTTTATTGATTTTGATATTTTCTCTCTGTCTTTTGGTTAGTTTGGATAAAAGTTTGTCCAGTTTGTTGATTTTCTTTTCTGATTATATTAATTTTGATTTTTCATTTCTGATTTTTTTCACTTCTGATTTTATTAATTTTGATATTTTCTCTCTCTGTCTTTAGGTTAATTTGGATAAAAGTTTGTCTAGTTGGTTGATTTTCTCAAAGAACAAACTCTTTGTCTTATTGATTCTTTGTATTGTTTTCTTTGTTTCTATTT
Source organism: Microtus ochrogaster (assembly GCF_000317375.1). Taxonomy (NCBI): domain Eukaryota; kingdom Metazoa; phylum Chordata; class Mammalia; order Rodentia; family Cricetidae; genus Microtus; species Microtus ochrogaster. Next base: position 1,466,439 of record NW_004949182.1, read on the forward strand.
CATTGATTTCAGCTCTCAATTTGATTATTTCCTGCCCTTTAGTTTTTCTGGGTAAGTTTGCTTCCTTTTGCTCTAGAGTGAGCTATCATTTTCAAACAGGACAGAGGAATGCTGGTGAAAATATAAGGGGAAAGATATACTACACACTGCACACAGTTTATAAATGAATGAAATCATTGTTCAAATTAGTATCTACCAAAATATAGAATGAGTTTAGAAGTCTAATTCAACATACCACAGAAACACATACTCATCATGATGATTGCAGCTTTATTCACTATAGCCAATTTTGGAACCAGCCATGATGTTCATCCTGAGATGGAAAAAAACGAAAAGCAAAATATGATCTATATAAATAATAAATTTTATCAAATACAAAGAAGAATGAATTTACAACATTTGCACGAAAATGGATGAGAAAGATCATGGCAGTAAGAGAATTAAGCCTGACTCAGAAATACAAGTATCATATTTTCTTTTCTATACATATTATACAAATTTATAAATATGTAAATATGAAATTGGAATATCTGTGTTGTGAAAACAGAATGAAGGGTTCTATTGAGAAGGAATGCAATCAATAAGGGGGTAGCTAGTAGTAAGCATTTGTGGGTGAATAAGAACAAAACACAAAACACCTTGATGTGTATGTATAAAAATGTCACAGTGAAATCCATTGCATTGTATGCTAATTTTAAAATATAAGCATATAAGAAAAGCTGTAGACTAAAAAGCCCAGCTGAACTGTGAAGAAAAGGGTCTCTCGTGGGAAAGGAAAAAGCTATTCAGCTTACAGTTGTATGCAGTAAGTCTGGGGCTTATAGTGCTGTATATTGCCTGAAGCTAAAGTTTTATATTGAGCTCTAAAGAAAAATTATTCATTTCTTCTCATGGAATGACATTATTTGGAAGAATTAGAGACCAAATTGGAAAAATGTAACAGGGACTTGTATCTAGGGTATCTGTGATCATGCTATATGTAGAGAAAATGAGATCATGGAACTCTTCACCTCATTAGTATGCTAATTAATCAGCAATTATTTCCCTGAATCCTGTGGCCAAATACTTAATTTTAGATTTTCAGGGTCACTGGGTGGTCCAAACCTAGGGAAACATTAATCACAGAGAGGAAACCATGAACAGCTTTTCTAGACTTATGTAGTATGAAGACTCCACTTCTAAATGTGAAATGAGTATGGTAGCTGTGGTGGTTTGGATAGGTGTGGTCCCCATGGACTCAAGTGTTTAAATTCATGACCTATAGGGAGTAGCACTATTAGGAGGTGTGGCCTTGTTGGAAGAACTATGTCACTGTGGAGGAGGACTTTGATGTCTCTTATATGCTCTAGTCATGCCCAGTGTAGAACACAGTTTACTTTTGGTTACCTGCAGATCAAGATATAGAACTCTTAGCTGCCTCTCCAGTACCATGTCTACCTGCATGATACCTTACTTCCCATGATGATGATAAAGGACTAAATCTCTAAAACTGTAAGCCAGACAGAATTAAATGTTTTCTTTAATAAAAGTTGGTGCGATCATTGTGTATCTTCACAACAATAGAAACCCTAACACAACAGCGCATGGTGTGAAACATTACCTCTCAAGCATGATATCATCACCATCAAAAGGGAGCATGGCTATGGTGACTTCCAGAATACTGGACATGGCTCATAGTGATAGCAGCAATACAGATGACAGCTAAGTCTATGGTGCTGTTAATGACGCTCTTTATGTTCTCTCATGGAGCAAGCAGGTGAAGAGTCTTGAGATTATCAACTAACGATCCAGTCAAAACTAACTCCTGCTTCTTGGGCATTCTAGCCTAGATAGCAGATGGACAGCACTGAGACTCGTGGTGATGTTGCACTTGTCTGTTAGTCCCCACATTCTTGTAAGTAGTCCCAGTGAAGTCAATGAATCATCACACTGAACTTTGGTGAAAGGCTTCCTTTAGTCTGTAGATATCCTTTCTATGTGAGAACAATAGACATTTCTTTATGTTTCCCTTGGCATGCAAATAACAGGAATTACAAAGTGGAGGAGTCAGGCTAGCCCAAGATTAAGAATAAGAAATAAAAGTAGTAAAAAAGGATGGCTGTTATTTCTGGTTTACCAGAGAGACTTAACCATTTTCATATGTGAAGTGCAGTTATGCCACAGACTAGAAGATCATAGCACAGAAGGATTAACGAACTCAAAGGAGTTCTCAAAGCTAAGGCTTTGCCCTTGATCTTAAATCCAAGTCAGTTGGTTTGCAAATGTCTCTGCATTTAGCTCCTGTAAGACATGATTTTAATGTAGTCTGCATTCCCTCTGAATCACCTGTTTCTAGAAGTTGCCTAAGATAATTCTGAATCAACATTATATGACTGTTAGAAACATGAAAAGAACATTAGTTATCCTCTGGTTAAGCCTAGACTATCATTTCTGGGTTTCTAAGACTTTTCTATATCACCACTAAGTGGTTTGTTATAGCAGAATACCTGTGTGGGTATAATACTCTCTTACAGAAATACTACATAACAATATTAAAATCATTTTAATTTTCCATTTGCATTATTATAAGAATTTTAAAGTTACTGAAGTTAGATAAATAAAACTGCTAGTGATTACATCTCTTTCTTCCATTTGTCTATGCTAGTGTGCACTATTCTTGCCTCTGATTTTTATTTCCTTATTGTCCATACTTGGTTTTATTGTCAACAGCACATTCTAGAGTTACCTGAGAGAAAGAAATCTCATCTGAGTAATTGCTAGATCAGACTGGCCTGTGGGCATGTCTATAAGACATTGTCTCCATTGCTAACTGATGTAGGAAGGCTCAGTCTACTGTGGACTGACTATTTGGTAGATGTTCCTAGGCTATATAAAAAAGTTAGCTGATTTTCTCCCCAGCAATTTTGTCTACTTCCCATAGCCAAGAGGATAACTCTATGTTTTTCCTTGGGTTCACCTTCTTATTTAGCTTCTTTAGGTTCATCAATTGTAGACTCTGTGACCCTTATTTAT
>NW_004949182.1:1471140-1482596 GCF_000317375.1 Microtus ochrogaster
CCCTGATCCTGATTCATGCCTCCAAAATGATGATCTGGATATGTAAGCCAAATAAACCTTTTCCTGCTCAAGTTGCTTTTGCTTAAAGTTTTATCACAACTGAAAATAAATAAGGATCTTGTATTTGTATTATAAGAGCTATAATAATTGGGTGAATTTCACAGTTTCTAATTGCTTACTTTTTGTCTCAATTTTATTTTTTAATTTTAAATTTTTCCAAAATTCAAAGTTTTAGATGACTCATCTCAAACACCAGGCAGCTTGATTATAATATTTCGCATTAGCTTCAACTACAGAACATTTTGCAAAATCATGCAAGTGTCCAACCAGGTTTTTTCAAGTATGTGGAGTTCATGTCTTGGAAATCATATTGCGAATATTTGCAGAGATAAGATATGCATTGAACTAGATCTGTAATATTCCCACCAGCTTGTGTTTCTACTTCCTAGATGATGACATGATTTAGTAACTTTGTGCAGTCAATGGGGAGGTGGCATTTAGTGGACATTGCTGACTAGGGCAGTACGCAGATTTTTGAAGAATATTCTCATATTCTACTTTCTCGTTTCATCTCTAAGGGTGTCAATAGTTGCTGCATCATACTCCTGCTAAACCACCTTGCCAGGCTTTCTGCGGTATGTTGTGCTGTAATCCAAAGGATCCTGAGCTCAAAGATATCTTTTCTCTACTAAATTGTTTCTGTTGGGTATTTGGTAATAACAAGAGAAAATTAATTAATATACTGTGTGTATAAACTGATGATGTGACCTCTTAATAGTATGGTTAAGGGGAATGTTTTCTATTTTAGATTTAAAGGTATAGATTCAGTTTTCTTTCCACCAAATTTGATGGGGACTCTGAAAATAAAATTTGATAAAACTAAAGACCTACAAACTGCTGGGCTAGTATTGTGTGGTCTGGCAGTAACTGTTATACCCTACATCTGAGAAATACTATTCTCATGAGATTAAACTTAGGATAAATAACCTACTTCTAAATGTCAATGAGAATTTTCCACATTAGAGAGACCACTAAATCCAAAAGACTAATAAATGTCCTGATTTATAATGGCACACACTTTGCTACCTTTTGGGACAACAAGTCAATTGCCAAAGAAGATAGCAGGAAAACCCTCATTAATATTCTTTATTATGATGCAAAAACTCCAGTTCCACCTGGATAAAGGGAAGTAAATTTTCTTTAGAAAATAAGCAAATGACCCAAAGAATTATTGTCCTTTTTATGTTTTAGCTGTGCTTCTTCATAAACATGTATATATTTCCTGTAGGAAAATTCAATGATAAAAGTTACTTTTTGTTTGTTTTTAGAAACTATTTAAAAGTTTATTTTATGTTAAACCTCCCCCCTTGGGCTGCACATTAGTTCTTCAAAGGCAGATGCGTCTGTACTGATGGCAGCAATCTAAAGGGTCCAAGTCAGGGTCCACAGGAACCAGGGAGGAAAATGTTTTTATGTGTACTCCGACCAAAAATATCTTGGTGCAACAGTGTGCTTGCTTGCAATTCTCATTCCCCACAGCTTCTTCTCCCATGAACTTGCAAATGTTGAACATACAATGGCCTTTCTGTCATCTACCATAGAAAGGAAGTGGTAGGCAGAAAGCAGTTCTGCAGAGAGAGACCATGACAAATCCATTTTTGTTCCCAGCAACTCCCCTGAGAATAGTTTTCTGTGAGAGTGTAATTGTCAGTCTCACAGGGTTCAGTGTTACAGCTATCTGGCTCATGAGAAGTAACAGCCATGTCTTTCTTAGTTGCAAAAAGCCATATCCCAGAGCCAAGATTGTGCAGCTCATTTTGAAAGAAAGAGATGTGGGTGAGGAAAGGATGATCAAAGAGAGACCACAAACCTCAAGTTGGTGGCATTTGGAGCCCACACCATGAAGTATACACTGTCACCAATGTATCAACAGCAGAACACAGACATGAACAGTTCCTATATAATGATCACTTGTGTTAAAACAAACAAACAACTATGATTCCTTTCTCCTTGCATAACCCAGACTTCATGCCCAGACACTTCCTCAAAGGTTTAACTGTCTTCTCAGTCTGTGAGCTCCCTATAAGATTCTATAGAACCTACTTACTGGTTGGTGGCCAGACTCTGAGCCTCCAACAGAGGGTAACACCAGAGATAAGAACCACAGCTGAACTTGTTCCTGAGGGTGTGGGCTCAGAATAGATGTGGCTTCTCATCTCCAATACTGTGGAGTTAGAAAACACAGGGTAACTATTTGCAATATGACAAAGGGACCACAACACCTTTTCTGAATAACAAGGCCATTGAATGAGATAAAGTGTGTGTGGGGGGGGGCTGGCCAGGCTCTCCCCTCTCCCTGTGCATATTGCCTTTTGTGTAGAAAAGATCGTCTTTATTGTCCTTCTTATCCAGATAAAAGGTGTTTTAAGTAATTGGAGAGGGTGATAATTTATTACAATACCCTATATGAGAACCATGAAAATAGCCATGGTATTGCTGGACAATGAATGTGAAGTAGGTTTGTTTTATGGTTTGCAACATGGAGACAATAAGAATAATTTTTATTTTTCCTAAAGAATCTAGAGAATAATGATGGGGTAATTTACCATAACGAATGAACTTGAAAAAGAGAAGAAGAAAGTTTTCAAGGAAAAATTATTTGATTAATTTTATTACTTGGAATTCTTCACTGAATCATCTAAAAATATTGGTACGATGAGTTCTAGGTAAAATATAGCTGATGTATGGTCTAGATAACAGGAATGGATAGAGGGGGTTGAACTGGGAATGCACAGTAACAGTAATGAAGCAGAGGAAAGGATGCGGACAGAAAATAGGTCATGAGAGGAAAGCATGCAGTGTGCCACGGAGAGCGAGCTTTTATTTGATACTTGAACAGTAAGGAGAAGCTAGGAATGCTGATCCAGAGAAGGATCCTGTTAGGAATAGAAGACAACGTTAACGAACATGTTCCATGAAAAAGCAAACACTTAAGAGTTAATCCCACCTGGGAATATTTTGTCTACTCTCCGGATCAATTCAGACATGTCATAAAACAACTTAGCAGGATTACATTAGCCATAGTCAAAACAGAGTAACTTCTTACTCTCTGCATGTCAGAACAGTAATGTGAATGAATTTTGAGGTCCTATTGCATATGCATGATTTTTAAACCATGGAAAATGACTTTGGTGATAGAGACTCTCATTTTATAACCAAATTGACTTATTCACTTTAAAAGATCAAGAACCATAACAGATATCATTTAATGGACACCTGCTACTTATTGTATTAAGTAGCAATGTTTAAATAAGCACAAATGTTATCGCAATAATTTGCAGTTGGAAGAACCAAGGAATAAAACACTTCAAACAATTGACATAGCTAATTCATGATAGACAAGAAAACAACTTAGATTTTGTATTTCATATCTATGAATCTAAACTCTTTATACTATATAAAAACATAAATCAGGGAGTGAGATTTAATAAAAAGAAGATAAAAAAGCTTTACTTATTTAATCATTTTGAATATTGACTAATAATATTAAATAAGATTCATTTTCAAAAATTTATTTCTGAATTCCATAATTGAATTTCAATTTTTTCCTGTTCTGTTTTGGTCTTTCAAGACAGCATTTCTCTATGTATCCCTGACTGATATGGAATATTCTGCAGAACAGACTGACTTTAAGCTCAGAGACTTGGCTGACTCTGCCTCCCTAGTGCTGGGATTAAAGGCATATGCCACTACCACCTATCATGAATTTTAATCTTTAAACTATCTATTGTTTATTATTTTAGGCAATTATCTATGAATTATCAAATGTTAATTAAAGAATGGTGGTAGAGGTTTGAGAGATGGCTCAGTTTGAAGAGTTCCTGTTGCTCTTCGAGAGAACCCAGGTTCTGTTCTCACCACTCAACTGGTCAACAAAAAACCACTCTAACTCTAGTTTACAAGTAAACTGAATGTATCCAGTACAATCTTCTCATCATCTGGGCACCTGAATGCACAAAGTACGCATATATTTTAGAATACACACAGACACATAAATAAAAATAAATAAAATTGATTTTACAAAAGGATGGCAGATTATGTGTTAAGCAGAAGCTACTACATGACCTATTGGAATAAATTCCCATGCTGGACAGTGCCATGAAGGCACTAGTGTATCTACTGTCAGCAGTTAAACCCATAAACTATGTTATCAGTTTGTCCAAGTTCAGACCTTCTCACAGTCTCTCACCATCCCTTTGCCTCTCTATGTTTGTGTCTCTGTCTGCTTGTCTTCTGTCTGTTTTTATTATTCTGTGTGTCTCTGTCTCTCTCTCTCTCTCTATCTGTGTGTATGTGTGTGGGTGTGCCTGCGCATGCGTGTGTGTTTATGGATCCTAGTTGAAATTTTCATCAATTAAACACAAGCTAGAGTAATTTGTGAAGTGCGAATCACAACTGAGACAAGTGTCTATAAGATCAACCTGATGGCAAATTTGTGGAACATTTTCTTAATTAGTTGATGATTAATGTGGCAGGGCCTAGCTCATTGTAGGTGCTGCTAGCAGGCCTTGGCTAGGTGGTCCTAAATTTATCAGAAAGCAGGCCAAGCAGCCTGGAGGAGCAAAGACATCACTTTCTGCCCCTAGGGTCCTGCCTCAAGTATCTATCCTGGCTCCCTTCAATGATGGACTGGGTTGTGGAGTTGTAAACTGTAATAACCCTATTCTCCCCAAATTGCTTTTGGTCATGGTATTTATCACAGTAATAGAAACCTTAACTAAAACAGTATGAGCCATCTATTCAACCATGATAAATTCAAACAGCAAAACAAATCTCAGGTTTATTTTTGGAAACCAAGACATCAACAGAACATGAATTGAGTTAAATATATCCATTTAATTAGGATGAAAATAAAGTGCCTACTGTTTTATATGATTGTTTGGTCTTGTGTATAAGTAGCTATACAAAATGTTTCATATCAAAAGCATTACTAAATTAAGCACTGAAAACAAGAGTTTAAATATTAGTTGTTTTCCTAATTTGAAAATTCTCAGCAAATGAGATATAGAAGACACATAGTTATTCTAATTTCCTTCCCATTTCTGTGATAAAATACCCTGACCAAAAACAACTTATTGGATAAAGGGTTTATTTGAGTGACAATTTCAGGTCTGAGTACACCATTATACGGAGGTAAAGCTGGGAACTTGTGACAATTAGTCATCTTAACATCCCAAGTAAAGATTTGGAATGTTTTCATACCTACTTCTCAGAGCCTTCCCTGTCTTTATGTAGTCAAGGAACCACTGTCCCAGACATGATGCTCTACACAGAGGTCTTTGTTTTCTCACATCAATTAATGTCTTCTAGAATGTGCCTTACATACATGACCATAGGCTGCCATGTTCTAGATAATCTCTCACTAAGATGCTTTTCCAGATCATTCTAGAATATGTTAAGTCAACAAATAAAAAATTATAATATCTTAATTCAAAAGTAAAATATAAGAAATCAGCAGTGAAAATTGTACCAAACTAAAGCAGTAACGAAAGCTTTTACCATGATGTTGACTTTCAGCATTTGGTTCTACATAGTACTAAAAAACATGGTCAATGAAAGACAAAAGGTGAAAGGAGAAAAGTCAAACTGGAGATGGATACTTACATTTTTAATAAACATTTTATACACATACCTATATGTTCATAGAGACACAATGATCTTCTTCATAAAAACCCCAAAGATCACAGTAAAAATGGTAAGTAATATGTGAATTCAGTAAAGATGCAAAATCAGCATGCAAATTCAAGTGGTTCCTCCATGGTGTCTGGATTTTAGTCATATTTTGGTCCGAAGAAGATTCTAGGCAATAAAAATACTAATTCATTTGAAATTTTAGAAAAGGTATTTTGACAATATTGGAAAACAATATTTATTGCTATTCTCACTTTTCTAATATTTACTTGGTTGAATTATTTATATATTAGAAATATAATAATTTTTCTTGATTTTTACAAGAGCCCACAGCTAAAAGAGACTTTACATTTTCAAAATTTCTTAAGAGCACAATTGTCAGAGTCTATGAAATTGACCTAAATTGATTTTGCATTATGTTATAACTGGTATAGCCACAAACATTTGTGGTCCAAGTACAAAATGTTATGATTTGAATCTGAAATATACTCATAGGGTCATGACTTCAACATTTAGGGCCCAGTTGACTATAGTATCTGACTGGTCACAGTAAGTCATAAGGAGACAGTCCTTTGAAGGTTTGATTTACTTCTTGTTTCAGCTCACACACTCTGCTTGCTGTCTTTTAACACACAGTTCTGCTGCTCTGAACTCCAGTACAGCTTCTATTCCTTGATGAACTGAATCCCTTCAAAGCCACAAGGAAAAAGGAATCATTTTTCTTACTTGTTATTTCTGTCAGATAGTCTGATTGGTTATATTGACTCAATAGCAACCAATAAAAGCCCTATCTCAACAGTTATAATTATCAGCTAAAAATTGATTAAAGACATTTGTGCAAGACTTGAAGCAATGATACTGCAGGCTAAAAACATGGAGGAAATGCTGGAAGACATTAGACTTGCCTCAATAATTTGACTAAGATAGCAGCATAAAATGGACAAAAATATAAACAAATGAGATTATATTAAACTAAAAGCAACAGAAAACACTAACAGAGGAATAAGAAAAACTACAACATTTAAGAAAATATATGCAAACAATAGATCAAATATGAGCTAGTATGCATAATCTATAACAAAGTTACATTACTCAGTCAGAAATAATAAAGATCTAATTGATGTAAATCCAAAACTAGTATAGATAATTCTCAAGAAAAACATGTCCACAAGCATATGAATTAATGCTCACCATTACTAATCATGAGGGAAATGCCAATCTATACTGTGATGAGGTATAACCTCATTCCAATAGGAATAGCTACTATCGAGAGCACAAAATAGTATAAAGTTTAAGACAGAGGATAAATCAAAGAGAACACTTACCTACCATTTTGAGAATATAAATTTTCAAGTCCATTATGGACAATAAAATCACACCTCCTCATTTGGACCTTGGGAGCTCAGTCCAGTGCTCCAATGTGGACTATCTCCATCCATCGTCAGATGAATGTTCTATGGTGATATGCAAGATATTCATCAGTATGGCTATAGTATAGGGCCAGTTCAGGCGCCCTCTCCTCAGTTGCCCAAAGAACTAACTGGGGACATCTCCATGGATACCTGGGGACACCTCTAGAGTCAAGTCTCTCACCAAACCTAAAATGGCTCCCTTAATTAAGATATTTACTTCCCTGCTCTCATATCCATTCCTAGAAATTTATAACACAGAGGAACTTTGAGAAGTTCAACTATATATTAAGTAATCAATTCAAACAACAGGAGCCATTTCATAAAGAACTGATAATGTTAATTCACTGACCCTGAATCATAAACTTGGGAATGTAATCCCAATTAGGATATCATCTTCATTTATTCTCATAACATCTAAGACATGAAAAAAATCAGTTTCAGCAGGTAAGTTAGTTCTTTTTAAATTTTACTTGAACTTATTGCCACTTTTGGTAGAGTTTATGCTTTGAAATAAAAGAAATAAGAGTAAGTTGACTATTTTACTGCATTTCAAAGAAATTAGTTAATTAGTAAGGGTAGTGATAGAGACAAAACGCTTAAGAAAATCAAGATTTTATTAAGAGAGTTAAAAATTTAGTGAAGATAAAAGCCAACTAGAAGGTAGGTGAAAGTACTGATAAATCATCTGTAGCTCAATTGGTGCCAATGTGTGGCAAACTGGGATTGAATAGTGACTCTAGACACATTGGCAGATTTAAAGTCTATTTTTATCCATTCATCTATTGACAGGTACATAGTCTTACTCTATAACTTGATATGTTGGATAGTGATGCCATCATAGGTTGGCCAGGATCTCTGGGATATTCTAATTTAGAATCTTAGGAGTCACACTAGAGAGTTCTATATTTGTAGGATGCTAAATAATATTATTCAAGACATCCTGTGGAGTAATTAATATGGAAAGAAATGGAAGAAAACTTCTACACCCATTGATGAGTGTAGGAAATATAGTAGTTTTTCTCAACCCAAGGGTTCAACAGAAACAGAATCCAAACTTTGAAGTTTTGAAGTGGATCAATCCCTGCTGCTATCTACAGGATAAGTTACCATCCTTGGTGATAAGATGACTATCTCCCTACTAATCTACTAATCTGCTTTCATCCTAAACACTGAATTATCAAGAATATCCATAATCATATGAGTCCCTAGGTTGATTCACACCGTGTATAACTTTGCTTACTGTCTCTCTTCTCAATTATAATTTTCTGGTAATTAAGACAAATTAAGTATTGTATGAAGAAGCTATTCATATTTATCCCATATTTATACCTTATTCTCTCTGATTGATGTTCAAGGTTTAGATAATTACAATTGTTTACAATTATCCATCAACTTATGGAGACTTGGTTGTTTTCATTTTGTAGTTAGTATGATAAATGCTGCTATCAACAATGTGTGTAAATTTTCATGAGATGTTTCTATTTCTCTTGGGACAAAGGAAGCAAAGATTGACATTACTGGGTTGTAAGACACACAGTTTTATTGTGTGTTTTAAGACTCATTCTCCGGAGTAACTGTAACCCAGTCTCTTCTGTTTTAGATTACTTCTACTTATTCTTATTCTCATATGTTGTTTGCTCTCACTTGTTTTAAATGTAGCCATTTAATAGGTGTATGGAGATAACCTAGTAGTTATAACTTGCTTCTACAAAACATACATTCTTTCTGTGATTTTTGTCATTGGTCCATGCCGATCACTCATCTGAAAGTTTGATTATTAATTTTGATTATATGCCAGAGAATATTGTATTTTCTGTAAATATGTGTGATTTCAAGTTTTTAGAAGTTTGTATTTTTATATTCTTAAAATACTTTGATAGAACAAAAGTTTAACTACTACTGTGTTTAATTTTTATTTACAATCATTCTTTAAATGTACAAGTTTAGAATTTGATGTATAATTATTGGTATTGAATATTTTCTCTTTTCTCCAAAATATCAGTGTCATGCTTTCAACTTTAGGTCATGATCTATTTTCAAACATAGATAGATATGCACACACATACACATATATTAATATTTCTAAAGACAGTTTTCCATGTAGTCATAGCATAGCATGAAAAATGAAAGTCAAGAGATGAATATTGAGGTTCAAGCTGAAGATCAGAAAAGCAAAGAGCCAACCTTTAGAGAGACCTTTTACCTCGACCAAATCTTCTGATCTAAAGGGTGAGATCCTGTCTCCATGTATCTCAGACTCCAGACTCAAGTGAGTTTCTGCCTCTTCCCCTTTATAGTTCTCTCTCTGTCCAGCCATATAACTCATGCCTCTACCTACCTAGTGCTGGATTTAAAGGTGTGTGACTCCCAACCACCGGGATTGAAGGCCTGAGCCACCACCATATGGATCTGTTTCTGGATCAATCTTGTTTAGCCTAGGGTAGCCTTGAACTCATAATAAGCAATAAATTGTAATATTTTGATGATTTTTTGAGAATATCATGAAATGTTTTTCTGACTATTCAAGTTTTATTATGTTTGGTCTTCCTAAAACCTATTTTCATGGTGACCTAAAAGTTTGGGGATGTTTCAGTCATCAATTCTCTGGGTACTTCTTAATACCAATGTTTTCTCTTTTCTCCTTTGATAGACTTTGCATGTTTTATAATACTAGTACTGTTAATAGTTATGTGGATTTAGTAGTCCATTGACACAGTTTCCTGCATTCCAAAGAAATTAGAAAGCAGAAATTTATAAAGAAATATGGATTTAGTTACAGTAACGTCAAATAATATGGATAACTCACCAAACTTTGGGGTCTTCAAACAACTGTGGAAAGCAGTGAACTAAAATTGAGAGAAATAAATAAATAAATAAATAAATAAATAAATAAATAAATAAATGTACAATTCAACTAGTCTGTCTCTTACTGGAAAGAGAGGATCTGGGCCTTGGGTAGCATTGACTTTCTGTTACAGAAACAGTGTTTAAATTTGTCTACTTGAAGAAAATGGTGCATCAGATATCCACATTTTGGAAATGAAGAATAGTTTCAGTTTTGTTGTTGTTGTTTGTTTGTTTTTGTGGGATGTAGGATGTGGTCTCTTGATGTTGTTCCCATGGTCCATTTATTTTTCCTTTTCCATATGGTACATTTTACCATGGTTGACTCTTTGATCAGCATTCAAAGGAAGTTTTGTACACTTTTCTTCAGGAGTCTGCTTCAGCCCCATTTCTGTTAGAGAAGAATTTTGCAACTGGAAAATATTGATACTCTTATAGTTAATACTGTGGGACATGAGTGTCTCTCTTTTAAATGTTCTTCTCCCACAAGGTCTTTGCCATCAGAACATTGTTATAGTATATGATTGATTAGTTTTAATAAAGAGGTTCATACCATTAAGCCCTTATTAAGAAACAAATTATCACACAATTTAATTCTCTAAAGGAACAATGATTTCATTAGTTGATTAGAACTTTCTTCTCCACAGAGAAGTCCTTCTATGTTCTCATCTGGACATACAATTTCTTTCATTAAAAAATGATTTGCTGAAGGCTCATTTGTCAAGGAATCTGACACAGGGATGTTTCTTTGCCCCAGAAAGCTAACCTGAATTTTTTCATATGCTATATGATAAAAAGAGCTATGAGAACCAAATGTACAAGGGTTAATAGCTATTCAAGGCTCTATTGTTGTGTTATTGCCATATAAGTTGAAGTGAGAAACACAAGCTAACCAAGTACTAAACTGAAAAGTTAGACTCCAAAGTAGACTTCCTTATTTTGGCATCTCAGTTCCATTTTGTTAAAAAAAAATACCTGCTTTTTTCTGGATTTATTTTTATTTTAAATTGTGTACATTTTTGCATGTCTGTATTCACATTTGTGTACAAAAAACCACAGAGGCCAGAAGAAGGCTTCAGACCCCCTAAAGCTGGAGCTATGGACAGTTGTGTGCTAGCCAACAAGGTTGCTGGGAACCAAATTTATTTCCTTTTCAAGAGCAGTATGTGATCTTAACAACTGAACAATCTCTCCAGCCTCTGTATATACACTGTTGATGGACAATTTAAACTATTAGAGTTATAAAATTAACACTTTAAAAATTGAAGCTGAAAGATGATTGCCTATTAGAAAAATGAGAAAATTTGAGATATAAACTCCACGTGGAAATTAACATTTGATGTGGGATTCCCCTCTATAAACTGTGACTATGTTTTATTATTATTGATTAATAAATATTTAACCTATAATATATACATAATCCAAGGTACCGATGGCAGGCACAGTATAGCAAGTCAGAAAATCCAAGCAGAAATAAAGGAGAAAAGAAGGAAGCCGGGAAGTGGTGGC
>NW_004949182.1:1482743-1490242 GCF_000317375.1 Microtus ochrogaster
AAAAAAAAAAAAAAAAAAAAAAAAAAAAAAAGGAGAAAAGAAGGTGGAGTAACAGAGATGCCATGTAGCTTGCAAAGGAGTTACATGCCGCACCTGTGAGTCACAGCCTTGCGGTGATACACAGATGAATAGAAATGGATTATTCTAAGACATAAGAGCTAGCTAGGTATATGACTGAGCTGCTGGCTATAAAGTGTTGTAACTAATACAGTATCTGTGTGATTATTCAGGTCTGAGTGACCGTGAAACATATGAGCAGTCTCCATTTCCAAATGGTGGACGCTGTCTGGAACACAGTCTACATCAGATCAAGAAAAAAGCTTCAGAGAAAAAGAGGGCTTCAAGAACCACAAAACAGGAGCCAAGTGCAGATTTTTGGCAGCTGCATTTTTTTTTTTTTCAGATAGGCTGTGTTTTCAGGCTGTGAGCAGAGGCACAGCTCCTTTAAGAAATGCCTTCCTGGTTTGTACTGGCAGCATAAATGACTCCACATCTTTCAGGAGGGCTTTCTACAGAATACGTAGGGTTTTTGAGCAGAGTACTACAAATTGTTTAATGGTGACATAGACTTGCTGTGTCTCTGGAGCTGGGGCAGTGAGCATGACTCACAGAGATGGCAGTATACATGCCTCCGCCAAGCTGAAAGACCAAAAGAGGTGGGACCAGCATCCAGGTCTACTGCAACCAAGCGGTGCACCATTTAAAAAATGCTCCTTCTCAGAAAATGACTAGAGACATACAATAAAGACAGATTCAGACAAAAATAAACCTCTGAACGGGTCATAGTGTGTTAAAAATGTATGTAGACTTGGGAGAGAGAATAAATGTAGTACAGACAGTTAAAAAAAAGTGAAAAGTTTTTTTTTTAAATAAAATGAATTCTTTAAAGAAACAGTACAAGTAATATAAGAGTACAGACAGTCATAGATTAAAGGAGTAAAGAAAAATAAATCATAAAAAGATGGAATATATACAGAGAGTCTCGATTATGTATATTATTGTTTTCTTTGAATTCTTTGACTGCAGAGAGACATTTGATTCTGCTACGTTAAACCAACATGAAGGTATCTTGACTTCAAAATTTGGTACTAAAGATATGTTGCTTTGGAAAAGACATTCTGCTTTTGTTTCCACAGAAGATGAGAACCTGTGAAATTCCTTCCAGGCTATTGTGGTTTGATCAAACAAAATCTTCCAATAGGTCTCTTTGAACCCTAAACATACTTGGCCTAATGAACAGTAAGTAGTGGTTTGGAAAAAAAATGCTTAAATTTCCAAAATGATTGCCTATGTTTGTTATCATTTAGAAAAGGATATTATATAGAGATGAACACAGAATTGGCATCGATCTTGGTCTATTGATACAAATTTAAGGTTTATTTTGCTACACTGTGTATATGTATTTCTGCTCTTATTTAAGGTATTGTGTTTGTGAATCTCATTTTAAAAATGTGATGCATAGTTAAGTGATACAGATTAACAGACAGCCATCTATAATAATCAAACTTTTAATTACCTTAGTTAGGTTTTCTAGATATACAAAGATATATTGGATAGATAATCTTCAGCACTTCAATGAACTACAGAATATGGCATTTAGAAGGTTTTAAAAATATGGACTTTTCTCAACAATGATACATGTCTGCTTCTAGCAGCACTAATTACTTCAGAGAGGTTGATGAACATTGAAAAAACTCATTATGGAATGTGACTTCAATGTGACAAGGCTAGCCATCTGGGCAGGAAGCTGCTTGTGCCTAGAGTGCTTGATGGTATGCTGTGTAAACTGGAAATGTGGGACCCACAGAAAAATGACTGCTGAACTTGCCCAAAGAAGGTGAGACCTTCCTACAGGGTACCTGCTTCATGAAAGAATCTGTAAGACATTCTGCAGGACACAGAAGAAAATGACTGTCAAACTGCCTATATAGGTGAAACAGTCTTCCAAATTTCCCGCTTCATGGAAAAGTCTGCCAGATACTATGGGCCTTTAGGCTGAAGATAGATGCCCCAACATTACAAAAGAACTTTGGGTGACTATCCAGACAGAGATATATCTCTGTCATTTCTAGAACTTTGGAAGTTACTTACAGTGTACTTCCTGTTTACTTAGGTAATATTATATCCTTCTGGGGTCTTTGACTGAGTTGAAGACTAAGTAATCATAATTATTGCATGCCTTAGTTATGGTAAAAGTTAAAGTAGATATAAATATTGTAACTATAATTCTTATCTAATATTTGTTTTCTTTTGGGGGGGTTTCTTATGTGCAATTTTACTATATTAAAGTTAAGACCTTCCTTCTTATTTAGACAGAAAAGGGGAGATGGTGTGAAATTACCCTCTGTATGCTGTGAATGTTTTATTACCATTGATTAATAAAGAAATTGATTTGGCAGGACAGAATATAGCAAGGCAGGAAATCCTTGATAGAATAGAAATAGATGAGGAAAGAAGTCAGAGTCACAGAGATGCCATGTTGCTGGTGAAGGAGTAACATGCCAGGCTGGTGAGCAACAGCCTTGTGGCAATACACAGATTAATAGAAATGGGTTAATTTAAGATATAAGAACTACTTAGGAAGATCCCTGAGCTGTTGGCCAACAGTGTTGTAATAATACAATTTTCGTGTGATTAATAAGGTCTGGGTAGCTGGAAAACAAAACCACAGACTCCATTTACAAACCTTGGCAACAAATAACTTATGTAAGGATGTAGTAGTATTTGGAGAGATGTACCAAATGGTTTTTTGTCTGCAGCATGCTCATGAAGATGACTGATACTCACTGGTGGGGATCAGAAAATGATGTTCTAGAGAGTTTAGGTTTATGATAAGTTCTATCTGAGTAACTAAAAACATCCAAGTTGAAATGCTGGCCATATAGCACCTATATAGAGCTAGAATCTTATAAATAGCTCTGTCTCAGGAGAAAAGAATTTGTAAGGCATCTGTTTATTGTGTTTAACTTTCTCTTTAGAAGTAGATACTTTAAATGCTAGTATCTATTACCAAATTTTGTTACAGAAAGCTACCAAAGCCCACACTTGCAACCATTCCCCCACCATATCTGTGACCACCATATCTTTAGCCCTGACTGCCCCTGGAGAGGTAATTGTCTGGGTTCCTGGTTGGAGGGCTCTGCTCTTTAGGCTCTAGCATAAGGAGTCACATCCATGCCCCACCCCACCCACCAAACCTCAAAGGCTCTGGAGCAGACTCCCCACAATTGAAACCCTACCCAACCTCATCTGTCACCACAGGTGCCTTGATGCACTCTTCCCCAGGAGAAGTTAGTGTCAGAGTCTCTGATTTCAGGGCTTTGCTTTCTAGGCTGTGGACCCTAGCTCTGGGATGCACATCTATTGCTTCCCTTTCACCCACCAAATCCCAGCGCAGACCCCATACGCTCAAAAATTCTCCACAACATCTTTGACCATGGGGCTTTGGCCCTGACTGCCCCTGGGGAAGTGAGATCTGGGTTCCTAGCTCAAGAATTCTGCTCTCTAGGCCCTGAGCCCAGTCCTGAGGCACATATTCTATGCCCCACACCCACCCACCTAACCCCAGAGAACACAGAGCAGCCTCCCCAACGCCCCCACATGCAATCATCCCTCACCTCACCTGTGACCACAGGAGCCGTGGCCCAGATTGCCCCTGGAGAGGTGAGTGTATGGATTCCCTGTTAGAGGGCTCTCTTCTTTAGGTCCTAGCCCTGGGAGGCATATTCCATGCCCTATCCCAAGCTATCAAACACTAGAGACCCTGTAGCAGCCTCTCCACCTGAAAAATAATTCCACCACTACATGTATCACCACCAGAGCCTTGTCCTAGACTACCACTAGAGAGCATCTATGACCACTGGAGTCATGACCCTGACAGACACTAGAGAGAGCCTTGGATTCGACTATGCCTGAAAAAGCCCCAGAACCATATCAGGTTCCACTATAGACATGGACCTGCCTGCACCTAGAAGAAGAGCAACCACTTAAGCCAGAGGCCCTACCTAAACGAAATGGAGGAAGATGGTCTGCCTAAAGCACAGAACCCACTTGCACTGATTGGAGGAAAGATGGGCTGACAACAGTGTAAGAAGACATTCAACAACATAAAGAATGATATGGCACCACCAGAGCCTAGTGGTCCTGTAACAAGATGGCCTTAACATCCTAATGTAGAATATAAAAATGACCTTTAATATAGATTTATGAACATGATAGAAAACTTTAAAGAGGAAATAAAAGTTCCCTTAAGGAAATGGAAAAAAGGACCAACAAAAAATTGGAAGAAATCAATAAATCTCTTAAATAAAGCCAAGAAAACTGAGGGAATTCTTTAAATGAAAAATCTGGGTAAATAAATAAGAACTGTAAATGCAAGCATAACCAACAGATTACAAGAGATGGAAAAAAGAATCTTAAGAGTTGAAGATATGATAAAGGAAATAGTTTTTTCAGTCAAAGAAAATGTTAAAACCAACAAATCATTAATACAAAACATCCAGTAAATCTGGAACACAATGAAAGAACCAAACTTAAGACTAATAGGGATAGATGATGGAGAAGAAATCCAAATCAAAGACACAGAAAATATACTCAACAAGATCATAGAAGAAAACTTTCCCAACATAAAGAAGGATATCCCTAAGCAAGAAGCTTATAGAACACCAAATTGACTGGACCAGAAAAAAAGACTACTCATCATATAATAATGAAAACAAAGGAAAAGACAAAGTAACATACAAAGTAACACACAAAGGGAGACCAATTGGAATTGTTCTCAAATTCTCAATGAAAACTCTGAAACCCAAAAGATCCAAACCAGATCTGCTCCAGACACCAAGAGACGATGGTTGCAAGCACAAACTACTATACTTAGCCAAGTTTTCAATCACTATAGATGAAAATAATAACATAATCAATAACAAAACAAGATATAAACAATAACTATTCAGAAATCCAGCTTTAAAGAAAGTACTAGAAGGAAAAGTCCAACTCAGGTAATTTAGCTGCACCCATGAAAACACAGGCAAAAGATAACCTCACACTTCATATCAGCAAACCCCAAAGAAAAGAAAAATGCAAACACTACCACCAAAAAATAACAGGTATAAACTGTCACTGGGCATTAATATCTCTTAATATCAATAAACTCAAGTCTCCTATAAAAAGACACAGATTAGCACAGTGGTTATAAAAACAAGATCCATCTTTCTGCTGTAAACAAGAAACACATCTCAACTTCAGACAGACATTACCTCAGAGCAAAGAATTAGGAAATGATTTTCCAATCAAATGTACATAAGAAACAAGCTGATGTAGCTATCCTAATATCTAACAAAACATATTTCAAACTTAAATCCATCAAAAGATGGAGAATAACACTTCATTCTCATCACAGGAAAAAATCTATCAAGATAAAAATTCAAAGCTTAAATCACAATGAAGCCCACACACTAATAGGAGACTTTAACACTCCGTTCTCCTCAATGAACATGTCAACTATACAGAAACTTAACAGAAAATAAGAGAACTAACAGATGTCATGACTCAAAAGGACTTAATAGACATCTACAGAACATTTCACCCAAACAGAAAACAATATACCTTCTTCTCAGCACCTTATGGAACCTTGTATAAAATTGATCACACAATAGGTAACAAAGAAAACCATAGCAGATACAAAAAAAATTGCAATGACCCTTGTATCTTCTTGGGTCACCATGGCTTAAAGTTAGAATTCAACAACACTAACTGCAAAAAGCCTACAAACTCATGGAAATAGAACAGTTCTCAGTTGAATCACCCCTTTGTTAAGAAAGAAATAAAGAAATCAAAGACTTCTTAAAATTCAACATAAATGAATGCACAATATACCCAAACCTAGGGGACAATATGAAAGCAGTGCTAAGAGGAAGTTCCTAGTACTAAGTGCCTACATAAAGAAAATGGAGAAATCTCACACTAGAGACTTAACAGGACACTTGAAAGCTCTAGAACAAAAAGAAGCAGACTCACCCAGGGGAACTGGATGACAGAAATAATCAAATTGAGGGCTGAAATAAATAAAATTAGAAACAAAGAGAACAGTTCAAAGAATCAACGAAACAAAGAGTTGGTTCTGCAATAAAATCAACAAAATAATCAAACCCTTATCAAAACTAACCAAAAGGCAGAGAGAATATCCAGATTAATAAAATCAGAAATGAAAGGGGGCAAGACAAAAGGCACTGAGGAAATCCAGATAATCATTAAGTCACACTTTAGAAACTTTACAAAATTGGAAAATCTAAAAGAAATGAAAAGTTTTCTGGATAGATACCACATATCAAAACTAAATCAAGATCAGATAAACAATTTAAATACACCTATAAGCCCCAGGGAAATAATCACCGAAAAGTCTCCCAAACTAAATAAAAAATAAATAAAAACAAAAACAAAACAAAAATCCAGCCCAGGACACTAAATGGTTTAAGAACAGAATTCTACCAGCACTTCAAAGAAGAGCTAATACCTATACTCCTCAAATTGTTCCACACAATAGAAACAGAAGGAACATTATCAATCTCTTTTTAAGAGGCTACAGTTTCCCTTATAATTAAACCACACAAAGACTCACCTATGAAATAGGATTATAGACCAATATCACTCAAGTACATTGATGCAAAATTAGTCAATAAAACACTGGCAAACTGAATTCAAGAACACCTCAAAAAAATCATCCACCATGATCAAGTTGGCTTCATTCAAGAGATGCAGGTATGGTTCAACATGTGAAAATCTGTCAATGTAATCCACTGTTATAATAAACCGAAACAAAAAAAATCCCATAAGATTTTTCTCACTAGATGCCGAAAAAGCCTTTGACAAAATCCATCACCCTTTATGATAAAGGTCTCGAGAGATTACGAATACAAGGAATGTATCTAAACATATTAAAAGCAATATATAGTCAGCTGGCAGGCAACATATAATTAAATGAAAAAACACTCAGCAATTCCAATTAATTCAGGAACAAAGAAGAATGTCTACTCTATATCTATTCAGTATAGTACTCAAGATTCTAGCTAGAGCAATAAGACAACAAAAAGACCAATGCAATAAAAATTGGAAAGGAAAAAGTCAAACTTTCACTATTTGCAGATGATATGGTGTATACATAAGTGACCCCAAAATTCATAATATGGCAGGATACAAGTTCAGCTAAAAAAATTGTAGTCATCCTATATACAAATGATAAAAGGGCTGAGAAAGAAATTATAAAAAAATAGCCACAAATAACATGAAATATCTTGGGGTAATGCTAATCAAGGAAGTGAAAACCCTGTACAAAAAGAGCTGTAAGTCTTTGAAGAAAGAAATTGATGAAGATATAAGAAAATGCAGAGACTTCTCATGCTCTTGGATAGATAGGATCGACATAATAAAAATGGCAATCCTACCAACAGCAATCTGCAGATTCAATGCAATCCCCATCAAAATCCCAGCACAATTTTTTTTTT
>NW_004949182.1:1491157-1495751 GCF_000317375.1 Microtus ochrogaster
CCAATTGCATGCAAATGGATGGAACAAGAAAAAAAAAACATGTTGAGTAAGGTAACCATGACCCAAAAGACAAGCATGGTATGTACTCACACATAAGTGGATATTAGATGTAAACAAATGTTAACCAGCCTATAGCCCATGATCCCAGAGAACACAGATAGCAAGGAGAACCCTATGAGAGACATACATATCCCCCCTGCGAAGAGGAGTTAGACAAGTTCTGAGAAAACTGGGAGTGTGTGTGTGGAAGAGGGAGGACAGGAAGACACGGAGGGAAAAGGGGGAAGAAGAATGAATAATATGTGCAACCGGGTCATGAACATAGTGGGGATACCCACAGAAACAGCTGAGCTCAGTTTTTGAGAGTTCACTGACTCTGAACTAATAGTGGTAGAAACTGTATAAGAACAAACTAGGCCCTCTGAATGTGGGTGATAGTTGTGTGGCATGGGCAGTCTGTGTGGCATTTTGGAGCTCATGCTTTTTGGAGGGATACCTTGTTTAACCTAGAAATAGGGGAGAAGGAATTAGTCTTGCCTCAGAGGGATGTGTTACACTTTGTTGACTCCCCTTGGGAAGTATTACCCTCTTTGAATAGTGGATGGGGACTGGGGGTGGGAGAAATTGGGGGGAGTAGGAGGAAGGTAGGGAGTGGGAACTGGAATAGGTATGTAGCATTAGAAAGATTGCTTTAAAAATAAATTTAATAATAGAAAAGAAAACAAACAAAGGGAAAGATAAAAGGATTCTGTTGATTTCAATGATCTGTACCACAGTGGGAAAGTATTGTCTTAGTTTGCTTTCTGTTGCTATAATAGACAACATGAACAAAAGCACATTTGAAATAATCTTTTTTGGCTTAGAGGACACAGATCAAAATCATGGGAAGCAAAGGCAGGCATTCAAATGTTGAAAAAGGAGGCAGAGACTAAGCCAGAGGTATTCTGCTTACTTGCTTTCTCTTAAAAGATTGCTCAGTCTGCTTAAGGACACATCCTATGAGCACTGGCCCCACAAACATGCCCTTGTAGACTTGCCTACAAGTCAATCTGATGGGGGGATTTTCTCACTGGAGATTCTTTTTTTTTCTTTGATGACTCTAGCTTGAATCAAATAGAATAAAAATTACTTATTTTACAGTATTTATTTTTTGATTGTATATTTTAAGATATTCAAAGACAGAACTAAATCTTAGCTGTTATCCACAGTAAGCTCCTACAGGTTTGATGAGTAAATATAGAGGTTAGTTGAAGTGCGTATTTCTAGCATCACAGTATGATCTCAGTCATGTTACAGAATCCAGACATACCATTTCTCAATGGAGTATTGTCTGTCTAATCAGGGCACCCAGCAAGAAACCACTCAAGAAGATGATGAATAGAGACAATACTCTGACATCCTAGGAAAGATATCTGACTTAATTGCAAGTGGTAATAATTGAACAAGATTTGTGAACTCATGATGCTGAATTGTGACAGCAGACATTTCTTTATAGGTTTAATTTTTGTAGATATGCATAGTTTTGATGGACATCATTTTATATACTTTAGTGGTATGTTTAAATGAAATACACCATTTAAGGAAAAATATTAAGGTAATTGGTTACTTTGAGATGGAACCTAGACATAGCTTTATTTTTTGTAAATGTGTAATTAAGTAGAATTTTGCATGTTCAAGTAAGAGAAAAGAAAGAGTAATTTGATTTAATTAAGATCTTGCTAAATTCATGAACAATATCATATAACGATTTATACAGCTTTAAATTGTAACACACAGAAAGTTAATTTCTTAGATTTATAAAAATGTAAAAGTAAAGAATTTTTGTATTGGGAAGTCAAAATATGATCAAGGTATATTTGAAATATTTTACGTTTAATTCTGCTTAAAATGTTTGAATTGTTTAATAATCTTTTTAGATATACCCAAAATAAATTTGGCTTTATATTTGAGGTATAGTTTAGTTTTAGAATACTTATTTATAATGTTTAAATCTTCAGCACAAAAAAAATAATGGTGTTGGATTAAGATAAATTCTATACATTGAATGATATTTTCCATCTAGGCTTAAGTATCTGAAAAGGTAGATATACTGAATAAATAAAACAAATAAAAAATAAAATCACAAGACTCTGTAAAGTTTATGCTGTATACAAATTCCACACTTCATTCAATGTAACAAAAAAAGTTGTAAGAAGGGTTGAAGGAAATGAAATCAGTTCCCAGATGTACATGAGAGGGACTCTCAAGTCTCAGCAGTACAGAAGGCTTCAGACATATACCTGTAGTTAGGGTGGGATACTTGGCCTTTCAGGAGCGCAGGAACAGTGGAAGTGCATGATGTCTTCTTGAGATTAATCTTGCATGTTATGACCAAAGTCCGCAGCTGACATCTAGCAAACCGCAAAACAAATAATGTATTCTTCCCCATGAACAAAATTAGGCTGTTGTTCTTGGGGAAGCCCACTGGGATAGGGATCACAGTCTCAGTCTATCTGAAAGTGGAAGAATGAATGCCCTGGGTGCACCAGGTAGGGAATGGGAGGGAAGGAAACCTGGAGAGTCAAACCTGAGCTTTCTTAGTGATCACTGAAATATCATCCACCAGGTGCAGACTATTTCTTTTATTCTTTGTTTGGTCTAAAGAAATACTAGTTAATCCCTTTGCTTCCAAGTCTCATGGCCATGCATAATCATTTTTGCATGTACAAAACTACACATGCCCTTGGGGATCATTATTAATTTTTTTCTTGTCTATGTTTTCAGCTGATTCTCATTCTTCTATCAGATAGGCAACATAACCAGAATGATGAACATCTTTGCTTTATCATAACAGTTTAGAAATAGAGAGGCAGGGAGGGGGGCAGAGAAAAATGTAGAGCTAAATAAAAATCAAAAAAGAAAAAAAACTATTTAGAAATAAGAATATTGAACTTATAGAGTAATATGCTTTGTCAAAGTTTTCTTATTTCTCTATGTTTGGATGCCATGATGGAATTTCAGGTAGTTAGATGTCAAGAGTTTAGGATCCCCTCTAAACTCCTCTAGTGCTCTGATGACAAGGTAACCCAAGATAAGGGAGCGGGGTCTGTGCCTGATACATAAAACAACTTCCATTCAAGAGAGCATCACTTGTGGAAATAAGAGCCTGTATAGTACGTCTCAGGATAATTTCTTTTCCAGGGTTTAGCTGTCATCATGTTACTAACTCACAATGCCCATGGAACCAGTCATTATTATTTTTAGTTTATAATAACATTCACAGGAAAGAGTATTGTGGTGAAGAATCTAGGGGTGAAACTCAGAAAACTACTTTTTTCTAACTAAAAGGTAACTGAGTACTGTGTAAAAACACAGTTGATTATTGAGAAAATATAACATGGCCTACCATGGCAACTAAGTCAAGCACCTTGCAAAGAGTCAGTTCAAGAGCTATGGAGTGACAGGATTTTCCCTAGGGAGACAAAGCACACATGTCCCCTTACGCCAGGTAGAGGGTCTATGACAAACCAATAACCAGATATCACCAAAGCACAGCTTGGGGGACCAGTGAGTTTTATTGGGAATGCATCCAGAAATATGGGTGAGTGTTTACTACAGAAGCAGAAATGACTCAGAGACAGATGAAACACTACATCTCACCTCAGCATAGGTGACAGCTCACAAAATCTAAGAACCTATACACTTTTTGAAACTTCAGGAAAGCTCAACATTTTGAAGAGTGTCCTTTTCAAGTAACTCAATTGATATAAATTTCTTATAGACAGTTCAGTTTGTTTCTGCTCCTTCCAGGAAGCTGGTCTTCTCACAATCCGATTTGCAGCTTAGTCTGTTGGTTTTGGTCAGATGGTTGGTAAGAGACAAAGCAATCTTTTTGTTTTTCTTTTAGGAGAGAGGGGCCTTGTTAATCTGGTCAGTTTCAGTGACTTCCTGAATCTGTTTGAATTCACCTTCTGCAATAAACAGTCTTTCTGGGAAACAATCTTTTAATTGTGGAAAATACTGCTATATAACAATCAACTACTGTAAGTTTGTTGTAAAATATTATAGCAATAAAATAGAAGAGCACAAGATTCCTCCAATGACTCACTGATCTAATTTCCTGAAACTAGATCAAAGTAAATTGTTTTGTATCAGAAGATAATGTCATTCATAATTGCAAAATAAAATTAAAACAAATGTCTATTTTTAAAATTTGTTCAATTAATCTTATGACATCTCAAAATGATGGAGTCATTAAATGGAATATATTATGGTGGGGTCAATGACCCTCTAACGATATCCGCATGACAATCAATGGGATCTAAAGGTATGAAAAGGTATTTTGCTATTCAAATCGGGTGACATAGTTTTAAAAAGGCAGGTTTTTTTGTGTTATCTGGGTGGACTATACTTAATCATTTTCTTTGGTCCTGGATAAACAGAGTAGATGCATCAACACAGAGAGGTGACTAAATAGGAAGTCAGGAAAACTCTAAGAGCAGAAGACATGAAAAGGTTTCTTATTTCAGATGGAATTTTATGAGGGAATTATCAGAAGTCTCTAGAAACAAAGAATGATCTCACTGCTTGTATTCAGTAAGCACCTGCTGATTCA